>NW_024727166.1:0-16331 GCF_018991925.1 Homarus americanus
TGTGTGTGATTACATTTTAGGATGGTAGGGGGAAGTTGGGTAGCCCTGGGGCGTGTATCGATTCCACCCTCCTGATGTACCCAGCTGCTGCATGGGGCTGCGTGGGCAATCTGAAGGGGCTGCATGCAAACCACCCCGAGGAAGTGCGCCGCTCCCTCCTCGTCCCGGACTAGCTTGGGTTGGCAACCACCGTAGTGTCCATAGCAACCGCAGGCCTGACACTGCGACTCGCGCAGGGCACCCGTCTGTGTTAGCCAGTGGACCTTCACTGTCACATCCACGACACAGTCGTCGGCGGGCATGTCTTGGGTACATGCTGCTTCCACAGCGCCCAGGAAGCACTAACGGCGTGGAAAAACGTGCCACCTTCACGTTGTTGGCCGCCTCTTACCCTTCTCGTACTGTGAGATAGCTCTCACAGCAGGTGGCCCATAAGGCAGGGTGCCAGACTTGGTGGCCCCGCATGACCGACAGTCACTACCAACTCGAGTGTAAAGAATCACAGGGGCTGAGTCAGTTTAACACCAACTCTTCTTGCCTGACACCTGTCAAGATCCCATGCTTGATCCAGGCTTCTCACATTCCTCGGCTAGCTGTGCCCTGCAGACGTCGATCTCCCTCCGACAAACCTCTTCAAACGTACAAAAAGTCAGTCAAAGGATTCATTCTCCAATTATTTGCAGCTGGTGAAGGCAGCGGCGACGCAAGGCCTCATATTCCGACCTAACGTGCTCCTTTAAAAGGTCGGCACATCCACACTGAAGATGTAGAATCGGGAGGTACTTGCAACGCAGCTCCAAAACTTCCTCTGGGTCCCCAGCGACAAACCATCCGCAATTGGTGAGCTGTTTGTTTGGAGGCATGTCAAGGTCCACCATCGTGGAGGTCTGTCTGAATCGCCGCCTCCACTCACGAAAAGCTGAAACGTGACGCCTGGGTGAGAGGGCGTGGTGGGGGCTGAAATACCACAGATTTGGGGATTGGAGGAGTGCCTGAGGACGCTGGTGTGGTGGGAGGAGGGAGGGTACTGGCGCCTTGGTGCGTGATACCCGCGAGTGAGGGAGGTGTCAGCGCCAGGTCGCCATTATGCATCAAAACGCCGACTTTTTCCTCCTTTCTTCGTGTCTCCTCCTGAAATTCCATCTCTGGGCGTATCTCGTCCCCGGTAGTCCATACACCCTCTGTGAATTGTGGCAATGTCCGGCCGCTGGAGGTGGAGGATGAGAGCTCGCGCCCAGTGGAGGGGATGGTGGTGGGGAGTCGGTTCATCTTGACGTTGTCCCTTCTTACCGCCCATCTTAGTATGCTTGAACTGCGCTGTTTAGTACATAAAGTGGCGCCATCAGCTTCAGCTGGAATTCATATATAGTGATATAAATAGCGAGAAATAACGATAGAGTCCACTGTTCTGTCCGTGAGTAAGTGCAAGGCAAGCGTGTGTGTGTGTGTGTGTTTGAGATAGCGAGCGGTGGCTTAGGTTGGAGCTGCCGCGAGCATGCGAACGCCAAATTCTCGATGTCACGCTTAGAAGGGTGTACGCCATGTCTGCAGTACCACAAAAATACAGGCCAATGCTCAACTACCTCTGTCAAAAAGATTTCTTTCCTTTTCTCTTCAAGGGCCTTCTTCTGAGCATCACCACCGTCGTCCATTAATTCATTTGCCAGAAAGAAGAAGTCCATTCTCTCACAGTATGATGTGAAATCTTCCTTGTCTGCATCAGACTCCCCCACTCGTCCGATGTATCCACTGACGCCAGCCATGGTTGCTCTCTTCACTTAAATTCTCCAGGTTCAGAGTAGCCTTCCCTTCAGTGGTCACTATCCTTTCTTCAAGGACTTCACAAACACTTTGTGAATCCCATCCTCATTGCCAGTGTAGTATCTTGCATTATTTAATGGGAGAATGACAAGTCACATGGTCGGTCTCCTACAGCGCTTTTTTCTCTGTTGTTCGTACAACGTGCCTAACACATTTCGTGTTTACACAAGCCTTAACACTTTCTGACTTTGGTAAGAAGTAACATAATATATAATGTATATATAATCAATAAAGGTAGCATATAAACACAAACATATATAACAATGCTCCTGCTGTGAGCTTCAGTACAACGATATTCGTGCGCAGGACGAAATAGTCCCGTATTCATCCGCGTTAGTTGTAGGAGTTTCGTTCATTATAGCATTCTCAATTTTATAGGTAAAACAGTTCGTTATAGGAATATTCGTAGAATCCGTTCGTTATAGCATACGGTACTGTATAGTGATTTAAGGCCGATTTAGGGGAATTTTAGGAGTGTTTCTGACTTTATGCATTTTGGCCTTTACTTTGTATGTACTTTTCTGTGAGCTGGAACCAATTACCCAATATCCCATTGAAATAATAGATTCGGTTAACGAACGACTCTGTGGAACGAATTGTGTTCGTTAACCAAGGGACCACTGTATTACAATCAGTCTTCCAGCAAAGCACCTGATAATTATATAAGTACATATACACCTTAATGTTACCTGGTTGGGTTGTGTTAGGCTATGGTGAGTACCACACAGTGAGACACTAGTCACACCGTGTATTCAGTGTAGTGTGGCTGATGTTATAACACATCTTTCCGTCGGGAGTCTTGGATTTTGTCAGGCCAAAGAAGAGAGCTTCACGATGATTCTTCAGTACGAACAGTTTCTCTAAAAGTTTATTGTTGATGCCCTTTACGGTCCATGCAAACTGGGGGGCCAAACCTGTTGAAAGAATAAAATAAATTATTCTTATAGTATAAGATCTTCTGGCTATATACTGCAGTGGGACCAGAATTCACACAAGCACGCACGCACGCACGCAAGCAAGCAAGCACACGCACGCAAGCAAGCAAGCACACACGCGCGTGCACGCAAGCACACGCGCACACACGCACACACACACACACACCGAGATCCTCTACCTAGGGGATTTCAATGTGCATCACAGAGAGTGGCTTGGCTCTGCAAGGGATGACCCAGGTGGAGCTGAGGCACTCTCTTTTTCCCTACTTAATGATTTGGAACAAATAATCAAACACCTTACATGCGTTCCTGATCGACACGATCAACTTGCTAACATTCTTGATCTTTGTTTTACCTCTAACCCCTCACACTATTCATACACAATTTTTGCCCCCTTAGGGTCTTCTGATCACAACCTTATTTCTATTAAATCAAACTGGGCACGACCACCTCCCCCACCCCCCTCTAAACATCAACTATGGCACTATCGGAGGGCAAGCTGGCAATCCTTGCGAGAATTCTTCACCGACTTTCCTTGGGATGAATGTTGCTTTTCCACTCGGGACGCCTCGGTACGTGCTCACAGCATTGCTGGGGTTATACAGGGCGGTATGAGTGCATTTATCCCATCTTCTACCAAAACTTTCACATTACAATCATGGTTTGATTGCTCCTGCCCTCTTGCTTGCAGGGTGAGAGATAGGGCATATCGAGCTATGAAATTATCTCCTTCTCCTATTACCCACACCTCTTTCATTACTTCTAGGAATCGTTGTAAGGTTATTCTTCGTAGGGCCAAGCGGAATTATATAAAAAGAAAGACCGCTGTCCTGACTAATTCTTCCTCTAGTAAATCCTTTTGGTCCTTAACTAAAAACATATGTCACAACATCTGTACTCCTTCTTTTCCTCCTCTCTTCCGACCCGATAACTTGTTAGCCAACTCTCCCCCTGACAAAGCCAACCTCTTTGGCACCTTATTCTCCTCTAATTCCACCTTAGACGATTCCCACTCTACCCCTCCTACCCCTGCACCTCCTACTGAACCTATGCACTTTCCTATAATCTCCACTCGCAGGGTTGCCGGTGTGTTATCCAGGTTGGATGTGAGTAAGGCGCATGGACCAGATGGAATACCCCCTCGTGTTCTGAAGGAGTGTGCTGAAGCCCTGGCCCCTGTGCTTGCTCGCCTCTTTTGCCTCTGCCTGAAAACCCAAACTTTTCCTTCTTCTTGGAAGCATGCCTTGGTTCAGCCCATCCCGAAGAAGGGTGACCATTCTAATCCCTCTATCGCCCCATTGCCCTAACTTCATCCCTCTCTAAGATTTTCGAAACTACCTTAAACTCCCATTTTCTCCGTCACCTTGAACGCCTTTCTCTTTTGTCGGATCACCACTATGGCTTTCGCCAGGCGAGATCTACTGGTGATCTGCTCTCCTATTGCACCCATCTTTGGTCATTCTCTCTTAAGGATTATGGGGAAACTTTTGTCATAGCCCTCTACATCTCCAAAGTATTGGACAGGGTATGGCACAAGTCTATGCTTTCTAAACTTCCCTCTCATGGTTTCTCTCCCCCCACTTTGTTTTCTCATCTCTCGCTTCCTTGAGAACCGATCCATGGCAGTTGTTGTCGAGGGATCGATCTCTCGCTCTTTCTCTACCGGAAGTGGTGTCCCACAGGGTTCTGTTCTTTCACCTACTCTCTTCCTTCTTTTTATCAATGATTTACTTCACACTACAACTAATTCTATCCATTCTTACACTGATGAGTCTACTCTTCACTCTTCTTCACATTTTCCCCTTCCTCCTAACTCTCAAACAAGATCTGTTTCTAGAGCTGATATCATTACTTCTATCAATGCGGATCTGTGCAGCATCTCTGAATGGGGATGTACAAACTTGGTTAAGTTCAATAGTAATAAAACTCAATATTTACCAATTACACTTTGTAAATTAGACCATCTCCCACCAACTACATTTCAGGAAACTATCATCCTGCCAAATTCTGAAATAAATATGTTAGGCCTCACCATTTCCTCCAATATACCGTAGCTACTTCACTCCTGAGCAGATGCTCCAAGTATATATGGGATTCATTCGTCCTAACTTGGAGTACTGCTCTCATATCTGGGGTGGTTCTTCTGTCCAACTATTAGATAAGGTGAAATCAAAGGCATTTCGTCTCCTCCTTTAGTCGACACTCTCTCTTCCCTTTCTCTTTGCCGCAATGTTGCTTCACTCTCTCTCTTTTACAGGTACTTTAAAGGGCAACATTCAGTGGATTTGGCATCCTGTGTACCACTGGCAAGGCCGTGGGCTCATAACACACGTCTTGCTCACGGTGCCCACCTATTCTCTGTGGATGTCGGTCACACGAGAATAACCCATTATAGTACCTCCTTTCCTCACACAGCCAAACTGTGGAATGCTCTGCCTTCTTTTGTGTTTCCATTCTTATACAATCTGTCTCACTTTAAAAAGCTGGTTTTCCAGCATCTTTGTGGCATAGATTAACACAATATAATCTTTTTGTTCTCTAATTTTATTTTCTTTCTTTTTTTTTTTTGGCCCCGGTTGGTGAATTCCATAAAAACAACACACACACACTTCATCATAACCACCGAATGGTCAAAATACCTGGCGCTGCTCTGTAGCAGCCATCAACTGTTATGTTGGCCATACCAACTCCTCCCACTGAACCCTCCTCCCCACAGATATCAGCAAGTTCTAGCCAAAGTTACTACAGTCAACCCCTCACTTTAGCAGTTAATTCAACCCACGTATGGCGGAAAGTGAGAAACGCGTAAAGTGAACAACATAACATATGGGGATTAATTGAAATAGAGACGGGCCCGACCAAACTCACACGACTCACACAACTATGTTGTAGTAAAATTTATCTTAACTTTATGATGGTATGCACACAATTAATAATTAAAGAGAAATATCAATAATATTAGGTTTTTTCAATTACGTTTGTAGAAAGATGGCTGGGCACAAGGGATGGGGTTGGTTCGAGGCAGAGGGCAGATTATTGGCCCTCACCTGTATAAAGCTGTCATTATCCACAGGAGGCATGAGGCTCTTTGTCAACCTCAAGTCCATATAAATTCCATATCCTCACTATAATTATCTATATCACTGACTTGGGCGGCTGTGGTGGCTGGGGGTGAAGAACTGGGTAATGTTTTCGGATTTTGGCGGCCATTGCACTGCTCATGGCACCTAGCATAAGCGGAGAGTGGAGGAGGCGGAGATGGCGGGTTGGATCCAAAAATGGCGGCTCGCCAGCCCGCTCTCGGTAGGATACGCACGCGAAATGTGAGCATCGGGTTCGGCGGTACGCGCAGCAATGTGGAAAGCAGAATGGTACGGCGTAAAGTGAGGTTGACTGTATTTCATTTAGAAAGAATGGAACCAGTGTTGAATAGTGGTGAACAGTTCTTAAATCAGTAACAACTTCCGGCAGTAGCAGCTGAGTCTGCAAAGCAAACCTACACAGTGAGGTCCAGGTAACCAGTGATAATTGCCCCGAGATTCCAGCACCAGCTATGTGTTAATCCGTCCACAATAGAGGCCTGGGACCACACCTCCACTCGAGTGGAGAGTTCCCAGTATCAGACCACGTGGTCATGGCGATACTCGACTGCGGTAGCTAACACAGCATCATGTGAGGTTCCTCAACACCATCCGTGAGGGAATTACTACACCATGTGATGCCTCATTACACCATCAGTGAGCAATTATTACACCCATTAGGGCCCCTCATACACAATCTGTGAGGAATTACTACACCACATCAGGCCCTCATAACACCATCTCGTGAGGGAATTGCTACATCAGGCCCTCATACACCATCTGTGAGGAATTACTACATCAATAGGCACCTCATACACCATCTGTGAGGAATTACTACATCATCAGGCCCCTCATACACCATCTGTGAGGAATTACTACTCCACGCGATGTCCTCATAATGCCATCTGTGAGGGAATTACTTACTCACGCGATGCCCCTCATAACACCATCTGTGAGGGAGTTATTACATCATCAGGCCCTCATACACCATCTGTGAGGGAATTACTACATCATCAGGCCCTCATACACCATCTGTGAGGGAATTACTACTCCACGTGGATGCCCCTCATAATGCCATCTGTGAGGGAGTTGCACTACGTGTCTGCTGTTCAACACCTCAGCTAACATGGTTCTAGTGATCTCTCTCTCTCTCTCTCTTACCTTCTTCTAAGGCAGTTGTGCATGAATGTATTTGAGCAACAAATCCCAACTACCATAACAAAAACCCTAAGAGCGAGAGTATGAAAATAATAATAATAATAATAAATGTTCTCACACTTACCAAAGAATTTCCTGAAGTTATGACAACTGAGATTAACAAGACATTTCTTGTCTGTCCATATGTCGTCAGTTCAAACTGATGTTGATAAAGGCATCACGGTCCGGTTGTGAGCCCTGCTTGAAGTCTGGGGTTGTCCACTATGTGCGTATACTGCGCTGTTGAGGTGGAGAGATATATAATGCCCATGAGAGTACACTGAGGATGGTGGATGACTGGCAGTACTGTGAGAAGGGCATGGGAAGGCAGGCTGTTTTCCTGGGGCCAGCACCTACTAGGGGTCCAGACTAAGCTCTTTATATTAAAAATCTGAAAAACCAGTAATACAATGTCATACTATGGAATAAATTATGTTTGTCTTTACCTTTACTCTAAATGTTCTCTTGTTCTAACTGGGTTGTGTTTGTTCTGTTGCAGATGTATAAGGTTTATGAGTTGAATAAAGCCTTGATCACTGAAGGTGTTTGATATCATACGACAATTTATTCAACTTGTATTTTACAAGCAACATGGAGCGTATACTCTGCCCCGACAAGCTTGATGTTGATCCAAATCCCCAGCTGCTGAGAAGGAATACAGCATTGGTAAACTTTGAGTGTGAGACAGAGCGTCTGACAAACTTCGATGTTTGACAAAATATGTGTCTGCTACTGTGTATGAATACTTTGCTGATGCTAAGGAGTTTAAAACAGCTATACAAGTGTTGGAAAAGGTATGTGAAAAAAGAAAATGAATATTCGCCAGACACCAGCTCACCACAAGACGTCAGCGTCCTTGAAACACTGGATGAATTTCCTGCGACTTGCACAGAGTCAGCAAAGATTGTACTCTAAAAGCTGTCACGGCCAAAGAATATCGTGAAGAGTTAGTGCGGGATGCCTTCATCAACGGACTGTCTCAGCAAATACAGGTCCTCGGTTGCCGAACACAATTGTTCAAGAAGGTTGTTCGTTAACGAATCCATTGTTTCAATGGATATTGGGTAGTGGTTCCAGCTCACCGAAAATACATATAAAGTAAAAAATGGTAATTTTACTTACTTTCAGGTGTGCATGTAGAAGGCTCTGGTTGATGATGATGATGATGGGAATTAGAAGTAGGGTGAGGAGAAGGGAGAAGAGAAGAAGTGGGGCTGGAAGAGAAATCACCCCATGCTTCATGCCGTTATTTCACCCATAAATTTTTAGTTCACTTGGTGTAATTCAAGATTATTTTCTTTAAATCAACACTGCACAGCACTATATATTGTCAATATGTTAACTAAAGTTCAGAATGACCAATAATTTCAATGAAAAATAAAATATTCAAGACACCAACAAAATAGGTGCTCTCTCCGAAAACGAAGCCAGACTGACGCCTGGTGGCTGACATTTACACCAATCGCTATTTAATCCATTGCCAAACATTGAAACCATGGTCAACACTCTTGCTAAGTACCACGTGTTCTCAACATTTGATCTACAGAGCGCATGCCATCAACTAAGCATGATTGAAGTCTGATAAACCCTTTACAGCATTTGAAGCAAATGGCAGACTATCAATTCACACGTGTTCATTTGGTGTCACGACCGATATCTCGACCTATAAGTCGAAGTTGAACCTTACAAAAATCAGCCCAAAATTAGGGGTCGTCTTAAATACCGGTATAAAATTCTTACTATTACATATTGTGGTTTAGCGTGTCAAGATGGTGATGGAGAACATCATAAACCACTCACGGTTCTACCACTAATTATTTTATACTGAAACTTACGTTTGGGAAGCTGGATTAAATAAGATTACCGGTATATTAAAATAATATAAATTTATTATAAACCTGTCTAACATACAATAAAATAACAATATACCCTGTAATAAACACTGCTATCATCACGCACTGCCCCGCCATTTGCCAGTGACGTAGACAAAAAGGGAAAGTGGCCGCTGTAAGAGGGGAGATAGGGCTATTTTTAGCCTGTCTTTGTGTCTGAGGTGGAATAATGCATACTGGAATATTTACTGATGATAATACTTATCTCCTATAAATAATTCATTTAAAATTTATTATTTTACAAAGAATATTAAGTACATGACTGCAATAATTTTGAAACTACCGACAGTGGTAAATTTAGGATGAGAATGAAGAAGCCGAGTCACAGTCATCTGATTCGGAGTTTGATCCTATGATGATGCAACCATAAATATATCAGGTAAACTTCACCTACACGTATGGCCTCCTTTGTCACGAAGCAAGTTTATAAATTAAAGAAAATACTTGCAGTGTGTTTAATATATTACAGTATATTATAAATAAATAAATATACAAATAATCGGTAAATCCATTTCAAGTAAATGGAAAAATTTTACTCGACACCGATATTAGTTCAGTTAAATAACAGGCGCTATGACGTCACTAGTGTTTGCACTACACCAACCGGTAACATTTAATGCCATTACTCGAGGTGAATTGGCCTTATTTTAAATAACCAAGGATGTAAACAGCACTGGTCAATGGGATGGTTGGTAAAGGACTACTGGGTCAGTAAGCTCCCAATGGTAAGTGTCACATTTGGGGTGCGGTCTTTTAAAGAATAGAGCTCAAAAGCTACTTTTTAAATGGAAATTTTTGGGGTGGTCTTATACACTTGTCGCTTTAGGCATAAGATATAATGGATAGTTGCTGTTTTTCAAAGAGCCATAGACAAGTTCAGGATATGGAGAATCTATGTGACATTTTCCCTACCTTGACAATATTATTTTACTGCTGCTGAGAAAAGAAGCTAACATTCAATACATCCAAATCTACAATATCACAACATCTATCAATCTTCTGGGTTATCAACTTGGAAATGGTCAAATCAAACCAGATACTGAAGGCTAAACCACTACAGAACTTCCACCACCTACAAACCGATCGGCTCTTCAATGTGTGCTTGGTATGTTTGTATATTACGCTAAGTGGATCCCGGAGTTTTCAGACAAGGCACGGCCTCTCTACAAGGCTAAATCTTTTCCTCTGGTCCGTGAAGTGCTCACAGCTTTGATGACTTGAAGAAACTGCTTGGAAGCTGCCTAATGCATTGACCATGCCATCCCATTTGTTGTGAAGTGTGATGCATCGGATGTGGCCGTGTTTGCTACTTTGAATCAAGCTGGTCGGCCAGTAGCCTTCATGTCTCGGATGTTATCTGGCAGTGAGATTCACTATCTTCCTGTTGAGAAGGAGGCGACTGCAATAATTGAAGAGGTAGTGGTCTCACCTGTTGTTGGGACCATACTTCACCGTTGTTACTGACCAGCGATCAGTTGCATTTATGGGACAGTAGTAGAATGACAAAAGAAACAAGGGTGGCGGTTCGAACTTCCTGGTTTTAGCTATTCCATTTGGTATCGGCCAGGTAGAGACAACGTTGTCCTTGACACTTTCACCCGAGAGTTCTGTGGAGCCATCTCATCGTCAAACCTAACTGTCATCCATGAAGGGCTCTGCACCCGGGTTGTCAGAATGCTTCATTTTGTCCAGACAAAGAACCTCCCCCTTCTACGGAGGATGTGAAAAGGTCTGTTCAACTTGTCGTGTATGTGCTGTAATCAAGCCAACATTTCACAGGCCTACTGAAAATACCATTATCAAAGCTACTCAACCAATGGATAGACTGAGCATTGACTTCAAAGGTCCTCTTCCATCACACACGAGAAACTCATATCTCTACACTGCTGTGGATGAATATTCCAGATTTCCTTTTGCTATTCCATGTGCTGACATGACATCTTCAACTGTCATCAGATGTCTGGACACCATCTTCGCTTTTGTGGTATGGAGAGATTTGTCCCTCTGATCAAGGAAGTTCATTTATGTCTCGGAAGTGAAAACTCATCTCGCTTAGTCGTGAGTGGCGTCCAGCAAAACTCCACCTTACCACCCAACAGAAACAGTCAAATAGAACGGTACAAAATGGCATAATCTGGAAGTCCATATGTTTAGCTGCCAAATCTCGAGATGTTCGATACTGAATGGGAGCTCTCTACCTGGCTCTTCACCCATTAGATCATTGCTCTCAACAGCCATCAACGTGACTCCACATGAGAGGTTTTTCAATTTTCTCAGATGATCTTGTCAGGGTACATCCCTGCCAACATGGCTTACGACTCCAGGTCCTGTCTTCTTACACCGATTCGTCCGCTCAAGCAAAGGTGACCCTCTCGATGAGGTGGAGCTCCTGAGGCTAACCCAACGTATGCACACATCAAGTATCCAGATGGACGTGAATCTTCAGTTTCCTCCGTGATCTTGCTCCATGCCCTTGGTGGAACTCATCCTCGACAACTCTGCGGATCAACCTCACCTTCAGTGGAGCCAGAAATGTTGGATAATGGTGAGGAGTTGCTGCAGAGGGAGATACAGGGACGACATTGCTGAATCCTAGTACAGTATCATGCAGGAGTTACCGCTTCGTCGTTCTACTGGGCAGCGAAGAGAACCCTAGCGATACGGGCATGATGTTTGACTGATTATGTTGGCAGGGTGAATGTCATACTATGGAATAAATTATGTTTGTCTTTACCTTTACTCTAAATGTTCTCTTGTTCTAACTGGGTTGTGTTTTGTTCTGTTGCAGATGTATATGGATTTTATGGTTGAATAAAGCCTTGATTACTGAAGGTGTTTGATATCATACGACATACGGCATCCATAAAATTCTGTAAACTTAAATAAACTGATAATAACATGTAAAAATCCATAATAAATCTCTATGAATTTGGTAATGGTTAACTTGGAGAGTTGGCATCCCTACATTGGTGAGCACCGTGATCTTGGTGGAGGAGTTTGGTAATTTAAGAAATAACTGAATCTTATCAGAATGTATATCTGTTGCATAAAACAATGGTATCACAGCCTCAATGCCAGAAAAAACACAAAAGGTTAGAAGAGGTTCAAGAAGAAAACTGCGAGAAATAGCAGATACAAGTTCAGAAAATCAATTTAAAAATAATGTTTTTATGTTCTTCGGGTTAAATTATTGAAACATGACAAGCAAAATGAGGCAGTATGAGAGTTGGAGTCAAATTTCAGTGTTATGGAAATACACTAATATCTCTAGTATGGAATCCTCAAACCTGAACTCTCTGATAGCCGAATTAAAATATGCTCTAGAAAATCACCTACAAAACGGGAAATTTCCCAAAATTTCACTGGAAACAATGAGTGTTGAAAATCGAGAGCATTTTCTGAAAATGTCTTGAATAAAGACGAAAGCTGTTATTTTGGGGAGGACTCAGATCTGACCTGATCAATGTCAAGTGGAGGTAGGTGGGGATTAGTGGTCTCATATTACTGACCTGATACAATGTCACTTTTCTTAGGTTGGGGGATTAGTGTCTCATGACCTGAATATGTCTTGAATAGACATGAAAGGCAGAAAGGTGGGGTGATTAGAGATGGAGGAAAGGGAGTTTAACGCACCAGTGTTGCTGCCAAGCCCTCAATAGCTGATCTTTAATTCGCCTCCATGCAGTCACACAACAAGAATGTGTTCAAAAGGCGGGTTTCAATCATTCCTTTGGACATGCCCGTCACCTGAACGTCCCAACTGCTGTTTATATTCAAAACATGCGGGAGGCGTGAGGGAATTCTCGATCACAGGAGACCACAGGTCCACGTGAATTATTTATAGGAAATAAGTTATGATCAGTAAAAATATGTATTTTTGATTCCGGACACAAAGGAGATGGGAAGGACCCCTAATGCATAGTGACCACGAGCTGCCTGTAAGAAACCCACCTTTCTCCTTATTTCACTCGTCACTGATGGACAATATATAGTTTTCTGTCTTTTATTGTTTTATCATTTATAAAGGCTGTAGGGTTTATTAATTTCACCTTATAAAAGAACGCTCTGCATCAGGCATTGGACGTCAGAAGTGACAACACTTCCATTGCCAATGTCAGAACATTTATATTTTGCATCTCTTCATTCAAAAAGCTAATAACAGGTTTACAAAATTGCTGACTTTGTGGTAAATCTAAGTCTCCACAACTTACTGTTTAGTTCGAATGTTTTCTTTTCACACAACTACTAGAAATCTCTACCCCACATCCCGAATACATCTGATTGACTGGTACATATAGGGAATCATCGGTTGGATCAATACCATGCATCTGAGTTTGACACACTAGTAAATGGCAAAAGGAGTTTAGCAATAACCGATGCAGTTGACATATGCTTTTAGGATTAAATGCTGGGCTTTACTCTGGAAAATCAATTTTATTGTGTTGAGTTGTGGCAATATGTAATTCAAAATTCAAGTAGCAGAACATGTCTCTCTCAATTACCTGATGTGGAAATACAGTTTGAGGGGTTGCCACTGTTGGAGTATTCTGCAACTAGCTTCATGGAGGACAACCACCTGTAGCACAAGCATGAAATATTTGTGTGGTTGAGTTGACAAACCCTGGAATTTCTTGAACTCACATTTCCTTTTGGCACTATGGAAGGGGTAATTGTACACATTTCAACACATCTTCACGAGTATATCGTGTCAGGTCTTTGCTGGCACAGAGATGCATATACTATGTGCACTCGTTTAAATATGGTAATGCCAAGCTTTTGAACTTTCATTCTGCTAGTTACATGTTTATATTCGCCCGTAATGTTTGGATGTTCTATCGGCAGACCCTAATGAAGTTGTTCAATGATACATCATGTAGTGAGGCACTGAACAGCATGTTATATATTTTCACCAGGTGCATCCTGATCACCTTCAAATACTCCAACCAAATCCAGCATCGCGATTTTGTCGTGTCTCCAGATCAAAATATCACTATCATTGGTGATTTACTTACTGAACAGTCGGTACTTTCGTCAATTAACACACTAAATTTATTTGTAGTTCCTAACCAAGTTTTTGAGTTAGCATATTCCCTTAAGGCTTGTCGGCGACCTGCACCTGGTCCGCCTTCGTTGCGTTTGGGCTGGGTTCTTGAAATCGAACATTCGATTACTGAGGAAAAGGTGGTCACATAAGCTAAAGGAATATTACAATTATTAGCTATACAGGAAACCCCGGATAACGTCTGACCAACAACTTTCCATATTAGAAACCCTAGATAATTTAGGACCTAATTCATTTTACATTCTTATTTCATTCGTGACTTACGCATCAAATATAATACAGTGGTCGTTGGTTTAACGCCTTGGTTAATCTAAATTTCAGTTAACAATTACCTTCCATAAGAATCTTCATCGTTAATGTAAAAAATTTTGGTTAACGAATTCTTAGAATTCTCTCAACATGGTTTAGCTTGCCACCAGCTGTAGTGATAGTCTGCCAATATGTAATTTCGTTCTGTTTAAATTAAGTAATTCATTTGAGAAATATCAAGAAAGTTTGTATATTCAATTTCCAAGTTTTTATATTAAATAGTAATTTTAATAATTATTTTATAATTGAAGTACAGGGACTGGTTTTAGTGCTGGCAAGAACCACCACCACCAAACAGGCGCTGGTTTGTCTCTCTTTGGTCAGTAGAGGTAACATCTTTCTTGAGATCTTGAACATGTGAATCTGTTTTACGTTTTTTTACAGTACAATTATTGGTCATTCTGAAATTTATTTACTATTGATATATAATGCAGTGAAGTGTTGATTTAAAGAATGTCTTTAATTACACCAGTGAATAAAAATTTTTAGGGTGAAATGATTTCATGAAGCATGTGGTGATTTCTCCTCCACCTCTTTTCCTTCTTCTCCTTCCTCCACCCCCACTTGTAATTACCATCATCGTTATCATCAACCGGAGCCTTTCTACATACACCTCAAAGTAAGGTATTTACTGCATTACTTTTTTTACTTTTATGTAATTCGGTGAGGCTGAACCAATTACCTAAATTCCATTGAAACATTGGTTTTAAGAAAATTTTCGTTGAATGAACAACCTTCGAACGAATTGTGTTATATCTGAGGACACTGTATAAAGTAAAATAAAATTACATTTTCATATAAAAATAATAACTAAATCCTGATATGTATTTAAAAAAAAATTGTAAAATTAAGATGCTTTTAGCAGTTAGGGAAGCTGACTTGTATGAGTGGTAAATAAATAGTCGGAGCTTGTGGCCTTTTGTTTTCAAGACTGGAACAGAACGGAGAAAACTTGCTGAGGTTTTTACAGCCTGCATCCCTATTCGTTTATGAGCAGAGAGTGCGATAGTGTTGTTTCAGTTGGGCTGTAGAAGTGTATGTTTAGCTTTATAAAACTAGATGTGTAAACGATATGAAAAGGTGAGAGGTCTGTGGATATTATATAGACAGAAGCAATGAACATATTTTCTGAAGTGGATCCATTAACAGAACAAAACATTAAAAAATTTAAAAGCAGCTGTGCAGGTTCTTTTCAACAGCTTTATGAATCGAGGCCTAACCATCAACTTCAGCTACTATCAAATTCAGCATCATAAGCAGTTTTAACATCAACTTCAGGTTCAGTAATAGTTTCAGCAACAGCTTTATGGAAGCTTACAGTCAGCCAGAGATGAACCTGGTGGGTTGATGGCGACTTTGTCATCTGAGGTAAAATTTTCATAATATTTATTGGTGTATATGTTTTGAGCTTTTACTTATCATTGGTGAATAAATTTTTTTGTTTTACATTTTGTAAATATTATTTAAAACATATATGAACAGTAAATATGTGTTGTTTATATTCATATGCGAAATGACGTATGTTTCACATGGACACACTGTTCATATGTTGGCGTTCTAATTGTCTCGCCTTATTTATTTACCATTGAGTGGTTAGCGCTTCTAGTGTTCCATTTATTAACATTAAATGGCGTTACTTAAAACATATACAGTGATCCGATTGTGAAATTTGGTTAACAAATTACCTTCCATATGAATGCAATTATTCAATTGGGATTGAAAGAATTGATTGCCGAATTCCTTCTGAAATATTTCCCAACATGTTTTGCCTGCTTTTTTGCCTGCTCACCAGCTGTAGTATTAGTCTGCCAATACAGTGTCGGTTTCAGGGCTTAAATTCGTTACCATTTAGGTGGCTGGGTAGTAGGGAGGTACTACCACCCTGGGAAGGTATATTGGAAGCATAATGTGTTGTCTAATGGTAGACCCTGCTTTATATGGCATCCGCGTAGAAATTGTGATAAGTCCCCAGGTTGCTTCAAGTCTATCTTTTCTGCCTCATTTACACACAGTTGCAAGGTCTCGACTGTCTCTC
>NW_024727167.1:0-3822 GCF_018991925.1 Homarus americanus
GTGATGGTGTGGTGTGATGGTGAGGAGGTGGAGGTGACGGTGTGGTGTGATGGTGAGGAGGTGGAGGTGGCGGTGTAGTGTGATGGTGAGGAGGTGGAGGTGACGGTGTGGTGTGATGGTGAGGAGGTGGAGGTGACGGTGTAGTGACGGTGTGGTGTGATGGTGAGGAGGTGGAGGTGACGGTGTAGTGTATTGTAGTGCTGACTGGTGTGGTGTGGTGTGGTGGTGACAATGTGGCGTGGTGGTGATAGGTGTAGTGTATCAGGTGCAAAGACCCTCACCTGGGTTTCACCTGCCGTAATGAATGTAAATACCTCATTAGCCTGTATCTCTCGTGGTACGGATAATACCTTTCCTTCGCATTAACCAACATTTAGACCTTTCTACCTATTTATGTATCTTTAGTGTATCAAATATGTCAGTATGTGAAATACCAATGAAAGTGTTTGGTTTGGTTTAGGTTAGGTTAGGTTAGGTTAGGTTACATTACGTTACGTTACGTTAGGTGTTAAATTTTAATATTTTTTTGCAGTTCTCAATTGAATAACCTAACCTAACCTAACCTAACCTAACCTAGCCTAACCTAACCTAACCTATCTATCGTCTCCCTCTTTTACTTACGAAGAAAACAACAACTGCAAACTCAATTTTCTTCCAATTACTGACAAAAGATTCCACAATGATTATTATTTTTTTTTGCGGACGACGAACGAACGAAGTAACACTTAACCTATAAACTTTATTATACACAATAGGATAAAACTCGCTATTATTTTCACGCTGTAATAATTGTTTTTATTAATATTTCGTTTAATTTTTGTTAATGGTTCCTTTGTCATTTTTACTCAAATTAAATTAGACGTTTAACACAGGAGATACGGTTCATTAGTTGTGTGTTCTTGTGTTACTTTAGTTTATGCTGTGTTACATGATCAGTGGTAAAGGTGGGTTAATAAATATTGCCTCACGGTTTAATTGTGCCAGTGGTGTTGTGGTTATTGAGGCGCTTACTATACCCGGTTAATGGGTTATTGACTATATTGGGTTGTGTTGTTAGTGGGTATAATGTGTTATTTTAGTATATCAGGTAATTTATTGAGTGAGTATACCAGGTAATTAATTGAGTGAGTATACCAGGTAATTTATTGAGTGAGTATACCAGGTAATTAATTGAGTGAGTATACTATGTAATTTATTGAGTGAGTATACTAGGTAATTTATTGAGTGAGTATACCAGGTAATTTATTGAGTGAGTATACCAGGTAATTTATTGAGTGAGTATACCAGGTAATGTATTGAGTGAGTATACCAGGTAATTTATTTAGGGAGTATACCAGGTAATTTATTTAGAGAATTATGCCGAATTGATTCATTGAATTAATTATGCCGGGTAATTAATTAATTGAGTATGCTATGTGATTTATTGAGTGAATTATACCGGGTGATTAATTGATTGAATTATGCTGGGTGATTTATTGATTGAATTATGCCAGATTGATTTGGTGGTGGGGTATGCCGGAGTGATTTATTGGTTGAATTATGCCAGATTGGTTGTTGATTGGGTATGCCGGGTGTTGATTAGTTGGTGGTATGCTAGATGATTTGTTGGTTGATTATGCCGGGTCAGTTTTATTGGTGGGTGTGCCGGATTGATTTATTGATTGAATTATGCCGAATTGATTTGTTTTGGGAATTATGCTGAATTGATTTGTTTTGATTATCACCGAATTGATTTGTTTTGGGAATTATGCCGAATTGATTTATTTGGAATTATGCCGAATTGATTTTATTTAGGGAGTATACCAAGTTATTGAGTCACTGAATATACCTAATTTGTATTTATTTAGTATATCGGAGTATGCTGTATAGTAAGAGGGTATAACGTATTATCCCAGTATACTGCGTTATTTAGTTGCTGAGTGTATGTAGTTATTTAATGAACTTATTATGTTATCATTGAACTAACTCAATTATTCAATTACTAAATGTACCTGATCATTAATTATTAACTATATCAGGTAATTTGGTTAATTAATGCCACAGGTTAATTAGTGACTGATTATACCTGGACATGAGTAAATATATGTGCGTGTATTTATGTCTGTTGCTTTATGGTCCAAGGGTCTAGCCTCTCCCTGTTGCTGTGTATACTTGTATTTCATCTCTCTCCCAATACAGAGAGAGAGAGAGAGAGAGAGAGAGAGAGAGAGAGGATTTTTTTTTCGGGTGTCGCGGCGTTCCTGAGGCAAGCGAGCGTCTGTGTAGCCTCTTTACACTCTGGGGTCAAATGAGAATTTTTTTGTTTCGTGGGTTTTTTCAGGAGGAGGATGAGGCAAATCGTGGGGTGTTGTTTAGTTTGGTAATGGACTCTCTCTCTCTCTCTCGTTCGTATTATTCAGAGGAACAAAATAAAATGGTACTTAAAGATTGGAAGCTTCACACTTACACAATCACTAACACATACACAATCACTACCACTTACACTAACATTTACACAAACACTACCACTTACACAATCTAACACACACTCACACACACTTACCTTAATAATAATATCACCTGAAGAAATTCGAGCTCATTACCTCACCTGCCCAGACTGTCTCGTGAATCTGTGTTAATAGAGGCGGTAACTCGCGTAGGTGAACGAGGTGGTCTGCGGGGGACGGACACAGGAGCACCAGCGCCACAGTCGGCCGTCACACAAACTAATCACTCCCTCTGATGGGCTCTTGATACTCTCTGCTATGCTCGCTTATCTGTCTCTGAGGGTATGCTAATATGCTCTGGTATGTTCCCGTCTATTTAAGATATGCTCCCATCTATCTTAAGAGCTTATGCTAGGTTGGTCTGATATGCTCCTCAAAGACTATGCTGATATACTCTTGTCATCTGATGCCATTATGTTCATATCTCTCTAAAGGATATACTAATATGTTCTGATATGTTGGTATGGTTCTGTCTCTCAGAGGGTGTGCTGATGTACTATAATAGCATATGGGGTATGCTGATATACTGGGTTATGTAGCTAGGCTCATATCTCTCTTACAGGGTATGCTAATACACCCTGATATGCTCGCATCTATCTCTGAGCGTATACTGGTTGACTCTAATGACATAAGAGATATGCTGGTATGCTTCTAAGGGAATATGTTAACATACTCTAATAATAATTTGAAATGAGGTTAGTTATACTTTAGATTCAGGGGATATACTGATATGATATGAATTAACCTAGAAGTATACTGATATGTTCTCAAGGCATTCAAGGGATCTGTTAGTATGCTTCGACATACTTTCGGAACAAGGTAAACTGGACCTTCAGAAGATAGGGTGATATGCTGACATATTCTGATGGATCTAAGAGAGAGTGGAAGACTATGAGAGCTAGTTAATATACTCAGGTATGTTGATATCCCTTCATGGCACTTGGGAGATATGGTAATATACTCCGATGTGTCTCTTTGGATATACTGATATGCCACTAATGGGTCCCCAGAAAGCAGGAGACAAGTTGATCTGCTTCGAGGACACTAATCTGTATAATGATACGTTCCCTGACTGTTAAGAAGTATACTGGTATATTTCAAATGTTGCTTAGTATTATAGTATACTTTGGGCTGTTCTGAACATATTTCACAGCTGATTTTCCGAAATATATGCTGCTGTCACTGGCTTGTTTATTCCGGAGACATTGATTATACTTTGAGTATGTTGATATGCTTTGTTACCAGTCAAGGAATATGCTGATATGTTCTGATACTTCTCAGTGATTACCCTGATATACTTAGATACCTGACAGTATTTATTGGGGGTATAGTGTCG
>NW_024727168.1:0-23238 GCF_018991925.1 Homarus americanus
ATCTGGGAGTGTCAGAGGTGCACCTGGCAGTGTCAGATGTACCTGGGAGGTCAGTGTGTACCTGGGAGTGTCTAAGGTGTACCTGGGAGTGTCTGAGGTGTACCTTGGGAGTGTCTGAGGTGTACATGGAGTGTCAGGGGTGTACCTGGGAGTGTCTAAGGTGTACCTGGGAGTGTCTGAGGTGTACCTTGGAGTGCTGAAGTGTACATGGAGGTCAGAGGTGTACCTGGGAGGTTGAGGAGTACCTGGGAGCATCAGAGGAGTACCTGGGAGTGTCAGAGGTGTACCTGGGAGTGTCATTGGTGTACCTGGGAGTGTCAGAGGTGTACCTTAAAGTATCGGAGGTGTGCCTAGAAGTATCGGAGGTGTACCTGGGAGTGTCAGAGGTGTACCTGGGAGTGTCAGGTGAAAATACTAGGGAGTGTCAGAGGTGTACCTGGGAGTGTCAAAGGTGCACCTGGGAGTGTCTGAGGTGTACCTGGGAGTGTCGGAGGTGTACCTGGGAGTGTCAGAGGTGTACCTGGGAGTGTCATAGGTGTAACTGGTTGTGTCGGAGGTGTAACTGGGACTGTCAAAGGTGTACCTGGGAGTGTCAGAGGTGTACCTGGGAGTGTCAGGGGTGTACCTGGGATTGTCAGGGGTGTACCTGGGAGTGTCAGGGGTGTACCTGTGAGTATCGGCCGTGTATCTGGGAGTGTCAGAGGTGTACCTGGCAGTGTCAGAGATGTATCTGGCAGTGTCAGAGGTGTACCTAGCAGTGTCTGAGGTGTACCTGGGAGTTTCTGAGGAGTACCTGGGAGTGTCAGAGGTGTACCTGGGAGTGTCAGAGGTGTACCTGGGAGTGTCAGTGGTGTACCTGGGAGTGTCATTGATGTACCTGGGAGTGTTATTGGTGTACCTGGGAGTGTCAGAGGTGTACCTGGGAGTGTCAGGGGTGTACCTGGGATTGTCAGGGGTGTACCTGGGAGTGTCAGGGGTGTACCTGTGAGTATCGGCCGTGTATCTGGGAGTGTCGGAGGTGTACCTGGCAGTGTCAGGGGTGTACCTGGGAGTGTCTGAGGTGTGCCTGGGAGTGTCAGAGGTGTACCTGGGAGTTTCTGAGGTGTACCTGGGAGTGTCAGAGGTGTACCTGGGAGTGTCAGAGGTGCACCTAGGAGTGTCAGTGGTGTACCTGGGAGTGTCATTGATGTACCTGGGAGTGTTATTGGTGTACCTGGGAGTGTCAGAGGTGAACCAGGGAGTGTCAGAGGAGTACTTGGGAGTATCAGAGGTGTACCTGGGAGTATCGGAGGTGTACCTGGGAGTGTCGGAGGTGTAACTGGGAGTGTCAAAGGTGTACCAGGGAGTGTCAGAGTTGTACCTGGGAGTGTCAGGGGTGTACCTTGGATTGTCAGGGGTGTATCTGGGAGTGTCAGAAGTGTACCTATGGGTATCGGCGGTGTATCTGGGAGTGTCAGAGGTGTACCTGGCAGTGTCAGAGATGTACCTGGGAGTGTCAGTGGTGTACCTGGGAGTGTCTAACGTGTACCTGGGAGTGTCTGGTGTGTACCTTGGAGTCTCTGAGGAGTACATGGAGTGTCAGGGGTGTACCTGGGGAGGCCAGTGGTACCTGGGAGTGTTTACAAACTGGAGGTGCCTGAGGTACCTGAGTGTTCGAAGTGTACATGGAGTGTCAGAGGTGTACCTGGAGTGTCAGAGGAGTACCTGGGGAGCATCAGAGAGCACCTGGGAGTGTCAGTGGTGTACCTGGCATTGTCATTGGTGTACCTGGGAGTGTCAGAGGTGTACCTGGAAGTGTCGGAGGTGTACCTGGAAGTGTCAGAAATGTACCTGGGAGTGTCTGAGGTGTACGTGGGAGTGTCAGAGGTGTACCTGGGAGTGTCAGAGGTGCACCTGGGAGTGTCAGGGGTGTACCTGGGCGTGTCAGCGGTGTACCTGGGAGTGTCAGAGGTGTACCTGGGAGTATCGGAGGTGTACCTGGGTGTGTCAGAGATGTACCTGGGAGTGTCAGAGTTGTACCTGCCAGTGTCAGAGGTGTACCTAGAAGTGTCAGAGGTGTACCTGGAAGTGTCAGAATGTTCCTGGGAGTGTCTGAGGTGTACCTGGGAGTGTCAGAGGTGTACCTGGGAGTGTCAGAGGTGCACCTGGGAGTGTCAGGGGTGTACCTGGGCGTGTCAGCGGTGTACCTGAGAGTGTCAGAGGTGTACTTGGGAGTATCGGAGGTGTACTTGGGTGTGTCAGAGGTGTACCTGGGAGTGTCTGAGGTGTTCCTGGGAGGGTCAAAGGTGTACTTGGGAGTGTCGGGGGTGAACCAGGGAGTGTCAGAGGAGTACCTGGGAGTGTCAGAGGTGTACCTGGGAGTATCGGAGGTGTACCTGGAAGTATCGGAGGTGTACCTGGGAGTGTCAGAGGTGTACCTGGGAGTGTCAGGTGTGTACTAGGGAGTGTCAAAGGTGCACCTGGGAGTGTCAGAGGTGCACCTGGAAGTGTCTGAGGTGTACCTGGGAGTGTCGGAGGTGTACCTGGGAGTGTAAGGGGGGTGTGCCTGGAGTGTCAGGGGTGTGCCAGGAGTGTCATAGGTGTGCCTGGGGTGTCTGGGGTGTGCCAGGGGTGTCAGGAGGTGTACCTGGGATTGTCAGAGGTATACCAGGGAGTGTCAGTGAAGTACCTGGGAGTGTCAAAGGTGTACCTGGGAGTATCGGACGTGTACCTAGGAGTGTCAGAGGTGTACCAGGGAATGTCAGTGGAGTACCTGGGAGTGTCAGAGGTGTACCTGGGAGTGTCAGAGGTGTACCTGGGAGTATCGGAGGTGTAAATGGGAGTGTCATAGGTGTACTTGGGAGTGTCAGAGGTGTACCTGGGAGTGTCACCGGTGTACCTGGGAGTGTCTGAGGTGTACCTGGGAGTGTCAGAGGTGTGCCTAGGAGTGTCAGAGGTGCACTTGGGAGTGTCAGAGGTGCACCTTGGGGTGTCAGAGGTGTACCCTGGCAGTGTCTGAGGTGTACCTGGCAGTGTTTGAGGTTTAACTGGCAGTGTCAGCGGTGTACCTGGGAGTGTCAGCGGTGCACCTGGGAGTGTTAGAGGTGTACCAGGGAGTGTCATAGGTGTACCTGGGAGTGTCAGAGGTATACCTGGGAGAGTCAGAGGTGTTCCTGGGAGTGTCAGAGATGTACCTGGGAGTGTCAGAGGTGTATCTGGTAGTATCAGAGGTGCACCTGGGAGTGTCAGAGGAGTACCTGGGAGTGCCAGAGGTGTACCTGGGAGTATCGGAGGTGTACCTGGGAGTATCGGAGGTGTAATTGGGAGTGTTAGAGGTGTACCCTGGAGTGTCAGAGGTGTACCTGGGAGTGTCAGAGATGTACCTGGGACTGTCAGTAGGTGTATCTGGGAGGGTCGGACGTGTACCTAGGAGTGTCAGAGGTGTACCAGGGAATGACAGTGGAGTACCTAGGGAGTGTCAGAGGTGTACCTGGGAGGTCATAGGTGCACTTGGGAGGCCAGAGGTGTACCTGGGAGTGTCACCGGTGTACATGGGAGTGTCTGAGGTGTACCTGGGAGTGTCAGAGGTGTGCCTAGGAGTGTCAGAGGTGCACTTGGGAGTGTCAGAGGTGCATCTTGGAGTGTCTGAGGTGTACCTGGGAGTGTCTGAGGTGTACCTGGCAGTGTCTGAGGTGTACCTGGCAGTGTCTGAGGTGTAACTGGCAGTGTCAGCGATGTACCTGAGAGTGTCAGCGGTGCACCTGGGAGTGTTAGAGGTGTACCTGGGAGTGTCATAGGTGTACCTGGGAGTGTCAGAGGTGTACCTGGAGTGGGCCAGAGGTGTACCTGGGAGATTCAGAGGTACCTTGGGAGTGTCAGAGATGTACCTGGAGTGTCAGGGGGAGGTGTACTCTGGGAGTGACAAAGGAAACCTGGGAGTGTCGGAGGTGTACTCATGGGAGGAGAAGTGTACCTGGGAGGTCGGCGATGTACCTGGGAGGTCGGGAGGACTACCTGGGAGTGTCAGGAGGTGTACTTTGGGAGGCCAGAGGTACTCTGGGAGTGTCGTTTTGCATACCTGGGAGTGTCTGAGGTGTACTTGGGAGTGTCAGAGGTGTGCCTGGGAGTGTCTGAGGTGCACTTGGGAGTGTCAGAGGTGCACCTTGGAGAGTCTGAGGTGTACCTGGGAGTGTCTGAGGTGTACCTGGCAGTGTCTGAGGTGTACCTGGCAGTGTCTGAGGTGTACCTTGGGAGTGTCAGGGGTGTACCTGGGAGTGTCAGAGGTGTACCGGGAGTGTCAGAGGTGTGCCTGGGAGTGTCAGAGGTGTACCTGGGAGTCTCATTGGTGTACCTGGGAGTGTCAGAGGGTGTACCTGGAAGTGTCGGAGGTGTACCTGGAAGTGTGAGGTGTACCTGGGATAGTCGGAGGTACCTGGGAGGTCAGAGGTGTACCTGGGAGTGTCAGGGTGTAACAGGAGGTCAGGTGCACCTGGGAGTGTCAGGAGGTGTACCTGGGAGTGTCGGAGGTGTACCCTGGAGTGTCAGAGGTGTACCTGGGAGTGTCTGAGGTACCTGGGAGTGTCAGAGGTACCTGGGAGTCAAGGGTGTACCTGGGAGGCTGATGTACCTGGGAGTGTTGGCTGGTGTACCTGGGAGTGTCAGAGGTGAACCAGGGAGGTCAGAGGAGTACCTGGGAGTGTCAGAGGTGTACCTGGGAGTATCGGAGGTGTACCTGGGAGTGTCGGAGGTGTAACTGGGAGTGTCAAAGGTGTACCAGGAGTGTCAGAGGTGTACCTGGGAGTGTCAGGGGTGTACCTGGATTGTCAGGGGTGTACCTGGGAGTGTCAGGGGTGTACCTATGAGTATCGGCGGTGTATCTGGGAGTGTCAGAGGTACCTGGCATGTCAGAGATGTACCTGGGAGTGTCAGTGGTGCACCTGGGAGTGTCTAAGGTGTACCTGGGAGTGTCTGAGGGTGTACCTTGGAGTGTCTGAGGTGTACATGGAGGTCAGGGTGTACCTGGGAGTGTCAGTGGTGTACCTGGGAGTGTCGAAGGTGTACCTGGGAGTGTCTGAGGTGTACCTTGGAGTGTCTGAAGAACATGGAGGTCAGAGGTACCTGGGAGTGTCAGAGGAGTACCTGGGAGCATCAGAGGAGTACCTGGGAGTGTCAGAGGTGTACCTGGGAGTGTCATTGGTGTACCTGGGAGTGTCAGAGGTGTACCAAGTGTCGGAGGTGTACCTGGAAGTGTCAGAAATGTACCTGGGAGTGTCTGAGGTGTACCTGGGAGTGTCAGAGGTGTACCTGGGAGTGTCGAGGTGCACCTGGGAGTGTCAGGGTGTACCTGGGCGTGTCAGGTACCGGAGTGTCAGAGGTACCTGGGAGTATCGGAGGTGTACCTGGGTGTCTGGAGGTGTACCTGGGAGTGTCAGAGGTGTACCTGCCAGTGTCAGAGGTGTACCTGGAAGTGTCGGAGGTGTACCTGGAAGTGTCAGGAATGTTCCTGGGAGTGTCTGAGGCGTACCTGGGAGGTCAGAGGTGTACCTGGGAGGTCAGAGGTGCACCTGGGAGTGTCAGGGTGTACCTGGGAGTGTCAAGGTGTACCTGGGAGTTTCAGAGGTGTACCTGGGAGTATCGGAGGTGTACCTGGGTGTGTCAGGAGGTACCTGGGAGTGTCTGAGGTGTCCCTGGGAGTGTCAGAGGTGTACCTGGGAGTGTCAGGTGAACCAGGAGGTCAGAGGAGTACCTGGGGAGCAGGTGTAGCTTGGAGTACCGGAGGTGTACCCAGGAGCATCGGAGGTGTACCTGGGAGTGTCAGAGGTGCACCTGGGAGTGTCAGGTGAAAATACCAGGGAGGTCAGAGGTGTACCTGGGAGTGTCAGAGGTGCACCTGGGAGTGTCAGAGGTGTACCTGAGTGTCGGAGGTGTACCTGGGAGGTCAGGGTGTACCTGGAGTGTCAGGGGGTGTACCTGGGAGGTCAGAGGTGTACCTGGGAGTGTCTGGAGGTGTGCACCTGGGAGTGTCAGAGGTGTACCTGGGAGTGTCTGAGTGTACCTGGGAGTGTAAGAGGTGTACCTGGGAGTGTCAGAGGTGTACCTGGGAGGTCAGAGGTGTACCTGGGAGACTGGGAGGAGTACCTGGGAGGCGTCAGATGTACCTGGAGTGTCAGAGGTGTACCTGGGAGTGTCAGAGGTGTACCTGGGAGTGTCAGAGGTGTACCTGGGATGCTCAGGGTGTACCTGGGAGTGTCAGAGGTGTACCTGGGAGTGTCAGAGGTGTACCTGGGGAGGTCAGTGGTGGTACCTGGGAGTTCCATTGGTACCTGGGAGGTCAGAGGGTGTACCTGGAAGTGTCGGAGGTGTACCTGGAAGTGTCAGAAATGTACCTGGGAGTGTTTGAGGTGTACCTGGGAGTGTCAGACGTATACCTGGGAGTGTCAGGGGTGTAACAGGGAGTGTCAGCGGTGTACCTGGGAGTGTCAGAGGTGTACCTGGAAGTGTCGGAGGTGTACCTGGAAGTGTCAGAAATGTACTTGGGAGTGTCTGAGGTGTACCTGGGAGTGTCAGAGGTGTACCTGGGAGTGTCAAGGGTGTACCTGGGAGTGGACTTAGGTGTACCTGGGGTGTCAGAGGTGCACATGGGAGTATCGGGTGCACTGGTGTGTCAGAGGTATACCTGGGAGTATCGGAGGTGTACCTGTGTGTCAGAGGTGTACCTGGGAGGCCAGAGGTGTACCTGGGAGTGTCAGAGGTGTACCTGGGAGTGTCAGGGTGTAACTGGGAGTGTCGGAGGTGTAACAGGGACTGTCAAAGGTGTACCTGGGAGTGTCAGAGGTGTACCTGGGAGGCTGAGGTGTACCTGGGATTGTCAGTGCAATGAGGGAGTTTCTGAGGTGTACATGGGAGTGTCAGAGGTGTACCTGGGAGGTCAGGAGGTACCTGGGAGGTCAGTGGTGTACCTGGGAGTGTCATTGATGTACCTGGGAGGCTATTGGTGTACCTGGGAGTGTCAGAGGTGTACCTGGGAGTGTCAGGGTGTACCTGGGATTGTCAGGGGTGCACTGGGAGAGGCCAGGGTGTACCTGTGAGTATCGGACGTGTATCTGGGAGTGTCGGAGGTGTCACCTGGTGTCAGGGTGTACCTGGGAGTGTCTTGAGGTCTGCCTGGGAGTGTCAGAGGTGTACCTGGGAGTTTCTGAGGTGTACCTGGGAGTGTCAGAGGTGTACCTGGGAGTGTCAGAGGTGTACCTGGGAGGTCAGTGGTGTACCTGGGAGGCCATTGATGTACCTGGGAGGTGCGAAGGTACCTGGGAGTGTCAGGAGGTGATCCAGGAGTGTCAGAGGAGTACCTGGGAGTCAGAGGTGTACCTGGGAGTATCGGAGGTGTACCTGGGAGTGTCGGAGGTGTAACTGGAGTGTCAAAGGTGCCCAGGGAGGGGAGGTGTACCTGGGAGTGTCAGGGGTGTACCTGATTGTCAGGTGTACCTGGGAGTGTCAGGGGTGTACCCATGAGTATCGGCGGTGTATCCTGGGAGGTGTCAGAGGTGTACCTGGCAGTGTCAGAGATGCACCTGGGAGTGTCAGGCAGTGGAGTGTCTAAGGTACCTGGGAGTGTCTGAGGTGGAAACTGGAGGTCTGAGGTGTACATGGAGTGTCAGGGGTGTACCTGTAGTGTCAGTGGTGCACCTGGGAGTGTCTAAGGTGTACCTGGGAGTGTCTGAGGTGCACCTTGGAGTGTCTGAAGAACATGGAGTGTCAGAGGTGTACCTGGGAGTGTCAGAGGTGTACCTGAGCACCGGAGGTACCTGGGTGTGTCAGAGGTGTACCTGGGAGTGTCAGAGGTACCTGCCAGTGTCAGAGGTGTACCTGGAAGTGTCGGAGGTGTACCTGGAAGTGTCAGAATGTTCCGGGAGTGTCTGAGGCGTACCTGGGAGGGTCAGAGGTACCTGGAGGTCAAAGGTGCACCTGGGAGTGTCAGGGGTGTCTGGGCGTGTCAGCGGTGTACCTGGGAGTTCAGAGGTGTACCTGAGGCCGGAGGTGTACCTGGGTGTCTGGAGGTTTACCGGAGTGTCTGAGGTGTTCCTGGGAGTGTCAGAGGTGTACTTGGGAGGTCAGGGGTGAACCAGGAGTGTCAGAGGAGTACCTGGGAGTGTCAGAGGTGTAGCTTGAGACTGGAGGTGTACCTGAAGTATCGGAGGTGTACCTGGGAGTGTCAGAGGTGTACCTGGGAGTGTCTGAGGTGTATTTGGGAGTATCAGATGTACCTGGGAGTGTCTGAGGTGTACCTAGGGAGTGTAAGTGGTGTACCAGGGAGTGTCAGAGGTGAACCTGGGAGGTCAGAGGTGTACCTGGGAGCATCAGAGGAGACCTGAGAGGGGTCAGAGTTGTGACCTGGGAGTGTCAGAGGTGTACCTAGGAGTGTCAGTGTGTAACTTGGAGTGGCCTGCAGGTGTACCTGGGAGTGTCTGAGGTGTATTGGGAGTATCAGATGTGCACCTGGGAGGTCTGAGGTGTACCTAGGGAGTGTAAGTGGGTGTACCAGGGAGGCTGTGAGGCGTGTACCTGGGAGGCAGAGGTGTGCCCTGGGAGCATCAGAGGAGTACCTGAGAGTGTCAGGAGTGTACCTGGGAGTGTCAGAGGTGTACCTGGGAGTGTCAGGTGTACCTGGATTGGTTGGGGTGTACCTGGTAGTGTCAGCGGCGGTGTATCTGGGGAGTGCCGAGGTACCTGGCGGTGTCAGGAGATGTACCGGCAGTGTCAGAGGTGCACCTGGGGCGTGGTCTGAGGTGCACCTGGGAGTGTCGAGGTGCACCTGGGAGGTCAGGGTGCACTGGGATGTCAGGGTGCACTGGCAGTGTCAGAGCTGTACCTTTTGAGCAAGTCAGGGTCACCTGGCAGTGTCAGAGCTGCACTTGGGAGGCTCAGAGGTGAACCAGGGAGGCCTGGCAGGAGTACTCTGGGAGGCTGAGGCCTGGGAGTATCGGAGGTGTACCTTGGGAGACGGAGGTGTACCTGGGAGTAAGCTCAGAGGTGTACTCTGGGAGTGCCAGAGGTGTACCTGAGGCCAGAGGTGCACCTGGGAGTGTCAGGGTGTAACTGGGAGTGTCGGAGGTGTAACTGGGAGGTCTGAGGTGTACCTGGGAGTGTCAGTGGCACTGGGAGTGCCTGGAGGTAATCTGGGAGTGCCAGAGGAGCACTGGGAGCCAGAGGTGCACCTGGGAGACCAGAGGAGCACCTGGTAGTGTCAGAGGTGCACCTGGGAGCTGCCGAGTAGTGCACCTGGGAGTGTCAGTGGTGTAATCTGGCAGTGTCACTGGTGCACCTGGGAGGTCTGGAGGTGCACCTTGGAGTGTCTGGAAGTGAACATGGAGTAACAGAGTGTACCAGGAAGTGTCAGAGGAGTACCTGGGAGCATCAGAGGAGGCCCTGAGGTCAGCAGGTGTACCTGGGAGTGCTCATTGGTGTACCTGGGAGTGTCAGAGGTGTACCTGGAAGTGTCGGAGGTGTACCTGAAGTGTCGAAATGTACCTGGTGTGTCTGAGGTACCTGGGAGGTCAGAGGTGTAATTTGGGAGGCCAGAGGTGCACCTTGGGAGTGTCAGGGGTGTACCTGGGAAGCCAAGGTGTACCTGGGGAGGTCAGAGGCCTGAGGCCGGAGGTGTACCTGGGGTCAGAGGTACCTGGGAGGTCAGAGGTGTACCTGCCAGTGTCAGAGGTGTTCCTGGAAGTGTCGGAGGCACCTGGAAGGCCAGGAATGTTCCTTGAAAAGGGTTCGAGGCGCACCCTGGGAGTGTCAGAGGTGCACCTGGGAGTGTCAGAGGTGCACCTGGGAGGCCAGGATGTACTCCGGGCGTGCTGGGGCGGTGTACCTGGGGAGTTTCAGAGGTGTACCTGGGAGTATCGGAGGTGTACCTGTGTGTCAGAGGTGTACCTGGGAGTGTCTGAGGTGTTCCTGGGAGTGTCAGAGGTACTTTTGGGGAGTGTCAGGGTGAACCTGGAAGGCCAGAATGTTCCTGGAGTGTCTGAGGTGCACCTGGGAGGCCAGGGGTGTACCTGGGAGTGTCAGGGTGTACCTTGCGTGTCAGAACTGTACTTTGGGAGTGTCAGGGGTGTACTGGTGCAGTGTCAGAGCTGTACTTGGGAGTGTCAGAGGTGAACCAGGAGAGGCCGAGGAGTACCTGGGAGGTCAGAGGTGTACCTGGGAGTATCGGAGGTGCAATCTGGGAGCACCGGAGGTGCAATCTGGGGATGTCAGATGCACCCTGGGGAGCAGAGGTGCGTACCTGCGTCAGAGGTGTACCTGGGAGGCTGTGGGAGGTGCACCTGGGAGGCCAGGGGTGTACCTGGGCGTGTCAGCGGTGTACCTGGGAGGCCAGAGGTGTACCTGGGAGCATCGGAGGTGCACCTGCGTGTGAGAGGTGTACCTGGGAGTGCCGAGGTACCTGCCAGTGTCAGAGGTACCTGGCGGCCGGAGGTGTACCTGGAAGTGCTGAAATGGCTCCTGGGAGTGTCTGAGGTAGCCTGGGAGTGTCAGAGGTGAATCCTGGAGGTCAGAGGTGCAACCTGGGAGTGTCAGGTGTACCTGGGCGTCAGCGGTGTACCTGGGAGTGTCAGAGGTGTACCTGGGAGCATTGGATAAAAATTCTGGGTGTGGCCTGAGGTGTACCTGGGAGGTCTGAGGTGTTCCTGGGAGGCCAGAGGTGTAATTTGGGAGGCCAGGGTGAACCAGGGAGGCCAGAGGAGTACCTGGGAGTGTCAGGAGGTGTACCTTAAAGTATCGGAGGTGTGCCTGAAGCATCGGGAGGTGTACCTGTGAGTGTCAGGAGGTGTACTTGGGAGTGCCAGGGGTGAACCAGGGAGGCCGAGGAGTGGCTCTGGGAGTGTCAGAGGGTAAAAATTTTAAAGTATCGGAGGTGTGCTGGAAGCATCGGAGGTGTACCTGGGAGTGCCAGAGGTGAACTCAGGGGAGGCCAGGAGTACCTGGGAGGTCAGAGGTGCACCTGGGAGTATCGGAGGGTGTACCCAGAGTATCGGAGGTGTACCTGGGAGGTCAGAGGTGTACCTGGGAGGCTCAGAGGTGTTCCTGGGAGTGTCAGGGTGTAACTGGAGTGTCGGAGGGGTGTAACTGGGAGTGTCTGAGGTGTACCTGGGAGGCCAGTGGTGTACCTGGGAGTGTCAGAGGTGTACCTGGAGGCCAGAGGAGTGCCTGGGAGTGTCAGAGGTGTGCCTGGGATACCAGAGTGAGTGTACCTGGTGCAGTGTCAGAGGTGTAACCTTGGGAGTCAGAGGTGTACCTGAGTGTCAGTGGTGTGCACCTGGCAGTGTCATTGGTGTACCTGGGAGTGTCGAGGTGTACCTTGAGTGTCTGGAAGTGAACATGGAGTGTCAGGAGTGTACCAGGAAGGGTCAGAGGAGTACCTGGGAGCATCAGAGGAGTACCTGGGAGTGTCACACAGGTACCTGGGAGTGCCGCCAGGTGTCTGGGAGTGTCAGGAGGTGCAATCTGAAGTGTCGGAGGTGTACCTGGAAGTGTCAGAAAATCTGGTGTGTCTGGAGGTGGCACCTGGGAGTGTCAGAGGTGTACCTGGGAGTGTCATCAGGAGGTGGCACCTGGGAGGCCAGGGGTGTACCTGGGCACGTCAGCGGTGTACCTGGGAGTGTCAGAGGTGCACCTGGGGAGTATCGGAGGTGTACCTGGTGTCAGAGGTGTGTACCTGCCAGTGTCAGGAGGTGTACCTGCCAGTGTCAGAGGTGCACCTGGAAGTTTCTGGAGGTGTACCTGGAAGTGTCAGAATGTTCCTGGGAGTGTCTGGAGGCGTACTCAGAGGCCAGGAGGTGTACCTGGGAGGTCAGAGTGCACCTGGGAGGCTCAGTGTACCTGGGCGTGTCAGCGGTGTACCTGGGAGTTTCAGAGGTACCTGGGAGTATCGAGGTGTACCTGGGTGTGTCAGAGGTACCTGGGAGTGTCTGAGGTGTTCCTTGGAGGTCAGAGGTGTAATTTGGGAGGTCAGGGTGAACCTGAAGGTCAGAAACAAGTTCCTGGGAGGCGTCTGAGGTGTACCTGGGAGGCCAGGGGTGTACCTGGGAGTGCTTCAGGGTACCTGGCAGTGTCAGAACTGTACTTGGGAGCATCAGGGGTGTGCCTGGCAGGCAAGCCAGAGCTGTACTTGGGAGTGTCAGGAGGTGAACCAGGGAGTGTCAGGAGGAGTACCTGGGAGTGTCAGGGGAGGTACCTGAGTATCGGAGGTGTACCTGGGAGTACCGGAGGTGTACCTGGAGTGTCAGAGGTGTAACTGGGAGTGCCAGAGGTTGTACCTGGGTGTGTCAGGAGGTGTGGGTCTGGGAGTGCTGTCAGAGGTGCAATCTGGGAGGTTGTGGGTGTACCTGGGCGTGTCAGCGGTGCACCTGGGAGTGTCAGAGGTGTACCTGGGGAGTATCGGAGGTGTACCTGGGTGTGTGTGAGAGGTGTGCACCTGGGAGGTCAGAGGTGTACCTGCCAGGCCGAGGTGTACCTGGAAGTGTCGGAGGTGCACCTGGAAGCGCGTCGGGTGAAATGTTCCTGGGAGTGTCTGAGGTGTACCTGGGAGGCTGAGGTGAACCTGGGAGTGCTGAGGCACCTGGGCGTCAGGGTGCACCTGGGCGTGTCAGCGGTGCACTGGGAGGTCAGGAGGAAAATTGGGAGTATTGAGGTGTACCTGGGTGTCAGGAGGTACCTGGGAGTGTCTGAGGTGTTCCTGGGAGTGTCAGAGGTGTACTTGGGAGTGTCAGGGTGAACCAGGGAGGTCAGAGGAGCAATCTGGGAGTGCTCAGAGGTAATCTTTAAAGTATCGGAGGTGTGGGGAGTGTCAGGTGAAATACTAGGGAGTGTCAGAGGTGTACCTGGGAGTGTCAAAGGTGCACCTGGGAGTGTCTGAGGTGACCTGGGAGTGTCGCAGGTGTACCTGGGAGTGTCAGGGTGTACCTGGGAGTGTCAGGGTGTACTTTGAGGTGTCATAGGTGTACCTGGGATTGTTCAAGGTGTATTTGGGAGTCAGAGGTGTACCTGGGAGTGTCTGAGGTACCAGGAGTGTAAGTGGTGTACCTGGGAGGTCAGAGGTGTACCTGGGAGTGTCAGAGGTGTACCTGGGAGCACTCAGAGGAGTACCTGGGAGTGTCAGAGGTGTACCTGGGAGTGCAGAGGTGTACCTGGGAGTGTCAGTGGTGTACCTGGGAGTCTCATTGGTGTACTTGAGAGTGTCTGAGGTGTACCTGGGAGTGTCAGGATGGGAGCATCGGACGTACCTGGGAGTGTCAGGGGTAACCTATGAGTATCGGCGGTGTATCTGGGAGTGTCAGAGGTACCTGGCAGTGTCAGAGATGTACCTGGCAGTGTCAGAGGTGTACCTGGGTGTGTCTGAGGTGTACCTGGGAGGTCGGAGGTACCGGGAGTGTCAGGGTACCGAGTGTCAGGGGTGTACCTGGTCGTGTCAGAGCTGTACTTGGGAGTGTCAGGGTGTACCCAGTGTCAGAGCTGTACTTGGGAGGCCAGAGGTGAACCAGGGAGTGTCAGAGGAGCACCTGGGAGTGTCAGAAGGTACCTGGGAGAATCGGAGGTGTACCTGGGAGTATCGGAGGTGTACCTGGGAGTGTCAGAGGTGTACCTGGGAGTGTCAGAGGTGTTCCTGGAAGTCAGAATGTTCCTGGGAGTGTCTGAGGCGTACCTGGAGTGTCAGAAGGCACCTGGGAGGTCAGGGGTGTACCTGGGCGTGTCAGCGGTGTACCTGGGAGTGTCAGAGGTGTACCTGGGAGCATCGGAGGTGCACCTGTGTGTCAGAGGTGTACCTGGGAGTGTCAGAGGTGTACCTGCCAGTGTCAGAGGTGTACCTGGGAGAAACGGAGGTGTACCTGGGTGTGCTAGGAGGTGTACCTGGGATTGTCTGAGGTGTTCCCTGGGAGGTCAGAGGTGTACGGGATTGTCAGGTGTACCTGGGAGTGTCAGGGGTATGTGAGCACGGCTTATCTGGGAGTGTCAGAGGTGTACCTGGTGTCAGAGATGTATCTGGCAGTGTCAGAGGTGTACCTGGGAGTGTTCGAGAGAGTACCTGGGAGGTCAGAGGTACCTGGGAGTGTCAGAGGTGTACCTGGGAGTACCGGAGGTGTACCTGGGTGTGTGAGGTGTACCTGGGAGGTCAGAGGTGTACCTGCCAGTGTCAGAGGTGTACCTGAAGTGTCGGAGGTGCACCTGGAAGTGTCAGAAATGTCCTGGGAGTGTCAGGGGTGCACCATGTGTCATGGTGTACCGGGAGTGTCAGAGGTGTACCTGGGAGCATCGGAGGTACCTGGTGTGTCAGAGGTGTACCTGGAGTGTCTGAGGTGTTCCCAGGAGTGTCAGAGGTGTACTTGAGGCTCAGGGGTGAACCAGGGAGGTCAGGAGGAGTACCTGGGAGGTCAGAGGTACCCAAAGCATCCGAGGTGTGCCTGGGTATCGGAGGTGTACCTGGGAGTGTCAGAGGTGTACCTGGGAGTGTCAAAGGTGCACCTGGGAGTGTCTGAGGTGTACCTGGGAGTGTCGGAGGTGTACCTGGGAGTGTCAGGGGTGTACCTGGGAGTGTCAGGGGTGTACTTTGAGTGTCAGGTACCTGGGATTGTCTGAGGTGTATTTGGGAGTATCAGAGGTGTACCTGGGAGTGTCTGAGGTGTACCTAGGAGTGTAAGTGTGTACCTGGGAGTGTCAGAGGTGTACCTGAAGGTCAGAGGTGTACCTGGGAGCATCAGAGGAGTACCTGGGAGGCCGAGGTGTACCTGGGAGTGTCAGAGGTGTACCTAGGAGTGTCAGTGGTGTACCTGGGAGTGTCAGAGGTGTACCTGGGAGCATCAGAGGAGTACCTGGGAGGTCAGAGGTGTACCTGGAGTGTCAGAGGTGTACCTGGGAGGTCAGTGGTGTACCTGGGAGTCTCATTGGTGTACCTGAGAGTGTCTGAGGTGTACCTGGGAGTGTCCGACGATACCTGGGAGGTCAGGGGTGTAATGGGAGCTGCGGCGGTGTACCTGGGAGTGTCAGAGGTGTATCTGGGAGTATCGGAGGTGTACCTGGGAGTGTCAGGTGTACCTATGAGCACGCGGTGTATCTGGGAGTGTCAGAGGTGTACCTGGCAGTGTCAGAGATGTACTGGCAGTGTCAGAGGTGTACCTGGTTGCTGGAGGTGCACCTGGGAGTGTCAGGGGTGTACCTGGGCGTGTCAGCGGTGTACCTGGGAGGTCAGAGGGGTACCTGGGAGCATCGGAGGTGTACCTGTGTCAGAGGTGTACCTGGGAGTGTCTGAGGTGTTCCTGGAGTGTCAGAGGTGTACTTGGAGGTCAGGGGTGAACCAGGAGTGTCAGAGGAGTACCTGGGAGTGTCAGAGGTGTACCTAAAGCATCGGAGGTGTGCCTGGAAGCATCGGAGGTGTACCTGGGAGTGTCAGAGGTGTACCTGGGCTCGGAGGTGTGCCTGGAAGTATCGAGGTGTACCTGGGAGTGTCAGAGGTACCTGGGAGGCAAAGGTGCACCTTGGGAGTGTCTGAGGTACCTGGGAGTGTCGGAGGTGTACCTGGGAGTGTCAGGGGTGTACCTGGAGAAGTCAGGGGTACCTGGGATTGTCTAAGGTGTATTTGGGAGCATCAGAGGTACCTGGGAGTGTCTGAGGTGTACCTAGGAGTGTAAGTGGTGCACCTGGGAGTGTCAGAGGCACCTGGGAGTGTCAGAGGTGTACCTGGGAGCACTGTGAGTACCTGGGAGCAAGCCAGAGGTGCACCTGGGAGTGTCAGGAGGTGTACCCAGGGGTGGCTCAAAAATCTGGGAGGTCAGAGGCACCTGGGGAGCATCAGGAGGAGTGGGGGAGGTCAGGAGGCACTGGGAGTGTCAGGAGGTGTACCTGGGAGTGTCAGTGGTGCACCTGGGAGGTCTGAGTTGTATCCAGAGTGCCTGGGATGCATACCTGGGAGGCCAGGGGCAGTGTACCTGGGAGTGGCCAGCGGTGCACCTGGGAGTGTCGAGGTGTATCTGGGAGCACGGGACGTGTACCTGGGAGTGTCAGGGTGTACCCATGAGTAACGGCGGTGTATCTGAGAGTGTCAGAGGTGGCACCTGGCAGCAGCTCAGGAGGATGTACCTGGCAGTGCCAGAGGTGTACCTGGGTGTGTCTGAGGGGTGCAATTCCTGGGAGTGTCGAGGTACCTGGGAGTGTCAGGGTGTACCTGGGAGTGTCAGGGAAGTGCACCTGGTCGTGTCAGAGCTGTAATTCTTGGGAGTATCAGGGGTGTACCTGGCGGCGTCAGAGCTGTACTTGGGAGGTCAGGAGGCGAACCAGGGAGGTCAGGAGGAGTACCTGGGAGGCCAGAAGGTGTACCCTGGGAGTATCGGAGGCACTTGGGAGCATCGGAGGTGTACCTGGGAGGCCAGGAGGTGGTACCTGGGAGTGCTAGAGGTACCTGGGAGAGCTCAGAGGTGTACCTTTGGAGTGTCAGGGTGAAACTGTCGGAGGTGTAACTGGGAGTGTCTGAGATGTACCTGGGAGTGTTAGTGGTGTACCTGGGAGTGTCAGGTGGTGTACCTGGGAGTGTCAGAGGTACCTGGAGTGTCAGAAGAGTACCTGGAGGCCAGGAGGTCCCTGAGCATCAGGAGGAGGCCCCAGAGTGTCAGGAGGTGTGCCTGGGAGGCCAGAGGTGGGCACTGGGAGTGGCCAGGTGTACCTGGCAGTGTCATTGGTGCACCTGGGAGTGTCAGAGGTGTACCTGGAGCGTCGGAGGTGTACCTGAAGTGACAGAAATGTGTCTGGGAGTGTCTGAGGTGTACCTGGGAGTGAGAGGTGCACCCAGAGGCCAGAGGTGCACCTGGGAGTGTCAGGGTGTACTAAGCGTGTCAGCGGTGTACCTGAAGTGTCAGAGGTGTACCTGGAATATCGAAGGTGTACTCTGGTGTGAAAGAGGTGTACTCTGGGAGGCCTGAGGTGTTCCTGGGAGTGTCAGAGGTGCACTTGGGAGTGCCAGGGGTGAAATCCAGGGAGTGTCAGAGGAGTACCTGGAGTGTCAGGAGGTGTACCTTAAAGTATCGGAGGTGTGCCTGGAAGTATCGGAGGTGTACCTGGGGAGGTCAGAGGTACCTGGGAGGTCAGGGGAAAATACTAGGGAGTGTCAGGAGGTGTACCTGGGAGGTCAAAGGTGCACCTGGGAGTGTCTCGAGGTGTACCTGGGAGTGTCGGAGGGTGCACCTGGGAGTGTCAGGGTGTACCTGGGAGGCCAGGGGGTGTACTTTGGGAGGCCCCAGGTGTACCTGGGATTTTCTGAGGTGTATTTGAGCATCAGAGGTGCACCTGGGAGTGTCTGAGGCACCTAGGAGGTAAGTGGTGTACCTGGGGAGTGTCAGAGGTACCTGGGAGGCCAGGAGGCACCTGTGAGCACCGAGGAGTACCTGGAGTGTCAGAGGTGTACCTGGGAGGTCAGGAGGTGCACCCAGGAGGTCAGTGGTGTGTGTACCTGGGGAGGTCAGAGGTGTACCTTGGGAGCATCAGGAGGGAGTGCCCGGGAGTGTCAGAGGTACCTGGGAGTGTCAGAGGTGTACCTGGGAGGCCATGTGCACCTGGGAGTCTCACAGGTACCTGGGAGTGTCAGAGGTGTGGCACCTGGAAGTGTCGGAGGTGCACCTGAAGCTGTCAGAAATGTACCTGAGAGTGTCTGAGGTGCACCTGCTAGAGTGTCAGACGCAGGCCTGGGAGTGTCAGGGTGTACCCAGAGTGTCAGCGGTGCACCTGGGAGGTCAGAGTGCATCTGGGAGCATCGAGGTGTAACCTGGGAGTGTCAGGGTGTACCTGGGCGTGTCAGTTGGGTGTACCTGGGAGTGTCAGAGGTGTACCTGGGAGCACTGGAGTGTACCTGTGTGTCAGGAGGTGGCAGGAGGTCTGAGGTTCCTGGGAGTGTCAGAGGTGTGCACCTGGGAGGTCAGGGTGAATCGGGAGTGTCAGAGGAGTACCTGGGAGTGTCAGGAGGTGCACCTTAAAGCATCGAGGTGTGCCTGGAAGTATCGAGGTGTACCTGGGAGGCCAGAGGTGTACCTGGGAGTGTCAGGTGGAAATACTAGGAGGTCAGAGGTGTACCTGGAGGTCAAAGGTGCACCTGGGAGGTCTGATGTGTACCTGGGAGTGTCGGAGTGTACCTGGGAGTGTCAGGTGTACTCTGGGAGGCTTCAGGGGTGCACTTTGGGAGTAAATATAGGTGTACCTGGGATTGTCTAAGGTGTATTTGGGAGCACTGACGGTAAATCTGGGAGTGTCTGAGGAAAATTTTAGGAGTGTAAGTGGTGTACCTTGGGAGTGTCAGAAAATCTAGGAGGTCAGAGGTGTACCTGGGAGCACTGGTGAGGAGCAACGGGAGGCCAGAGGTGTACCTGGGAGGCCAGAGGTGCACTTAGGAGGTCAGTGGTGTACCTGGGAGGTCAGAGGTACCTGGGAGCATCAGAGAGTACCTGGGAGGCCAGAGGTGTACCTGGAGGCCGAGGTGTACCTGGAGTGTCAGTGGTGTACCCAGAGTTCACGGTGTACCTGAGGAGGTCTGGAGGTACCTGGGAGTGTCAGACGCATACCTGGGAGTGCCGTGTACCTGGGAGTGTCAGCGGTGCACCTGGGAGTGCTGTGAGGTGCATCTGGGAGTATCGATCTGTACCTGGGAGGTCAGGGTGTACCCATGAGATCGGGCGGTGTATCTGGGAGCACAGAGGTGTACCTGGCAGTGTCAGAGATGTACCTGGCAGCGCCTGAGGTGTACCTGGTGTGTCTGAGGTGTAATCTGGCGCTGGAGGTGTACCTGGGAAACCTGGGAGTGTCAGGGCCTGGCCGTGTCAGAGCTGTACTTGGGAGTGTCAGAGGTGAACCAGGAGTGTCAGAGGAGTACCCTGGGAGCAGTTGCGTACCTGGGAGTATCGTGGAGGTGTACCTGGGAGTATCGGAGGTGTACTCTGGAGGCCAGAGGTGCACTTGGGAGTGCCAGAGGTGTACCTGGGAGATTGGGCACTTGAGTGTCAGGGGTGAAAACTGGGAGTGCCTGGAGGTGTAACTGGGAGTGTCTGAGATGTACCTAGGAGTGCCTGGGGTGGTGTACCTGGGAGGCCAGTGGTGTACCTGGAGGCCAGAGGTGTACCTGGGAGGTTAGAAGAGTACCTGGGAGTGGCTGAGGTACCTGGGATATTACTCAGAGGAGGCGGCCCTGAGGCCAGAGGTACTCTGAGTGTCAGAGGTGTACCTGGGAGGCCAGTGTACCTGGCAGCAAGCCATTGGTGCACCTGGGAGGTCAGAGGTAACGGAAGCGTCGGAGGTGCATGACAGAAATGCACCCTGGGAGCGTCTCTGAGGTGCACCTGGGGAGGTCAGGAGGTGCACCTGGGGAGTGTCAGAGGTGCACCTGGGAGTGTCAGGGCGTACCTGGGCGTGGCCAGCGGTGTACCTATGCCTGGGAGGTACCTGGGAGTATCGGAGGTGTACCTGCGTGGCCTGGGAGGTGCACCTGAGTGCCCAGGTGTTCCTGGGAGTGTCAGAGGTAATTTGGAGTGTCAGGGGTGAACCAGGGAGTGTCAGAGGAGCACCTGGAGGTCAGAGGCACCCAAAGCATCGGAGGTGTGCCTGGGAAGTATCGGAGGTGTACCTGGGAGTGCCAGAGGTGTTCTGGGAGGCCAGGTGAAAATACCAGGGAGGCCAGAGGTGTACCTGGGAGGTCAGCTGCACCTGGGAGGCCTGAGGTGTACCTGGAGTGTCGGAGGTGTACCTGGGAGGCCACAAAATTCTGGAGTGTCAGGGTGTAATTTTGGAGGTCATAGGTGTACCTGGGATTGTCTGGAGGTGTATTTGTAGGCTCAGAGGTGCACCTGGGAGTGTCTGAGGCACCTAGGAGGTGGCAGGCACTGGCAGTGTCAGAGGTGTACCTGGAGTGCTCAGAGGTGTACCTGACACTCAGATGAGCACGGAGGCCAGAGGTGTACCGGAGGTCAGGAGGTGTACCTAGGAGTGTCAGTGTACCTGGGAGCATCACAGGAGTACCTGGGAGGTCAGGAGGTGTACCTGGGAGGCCAGAGAGGTGTACCTAGGAGGCCAGTGGTGTACCTGGGAGCCCAGTGTACCTGGGAGCATCAGAGGAGTACCTCTGGGAGTGTCAGAGGTGTACCTGGGAGGTCAGAGGTGTACCTGGGAGGTCAGTGGTGTACCTGGGAGTCTCATTGGTACCTGGGAGGCCGGAGGTGTACCTGAAGTGTCAGAATGTACCTGAGAGTGTCTGAGGTGTACCTGGGAGGTCAGACGTAACCTGGGAGGCCAGGGGTACCTGAGTGTCAAGGTGTACCTAGAGCATCAGGAGGTGCATCTGGGAGCATCGGAGGCACCTGGGAGGCCAGGGGTGCCCAGAGCATCGGCGGCGCATCTGGGAGTGTCAGAGGTGTACCTGGGTGCGTCAGAGATGTACCTGGCAGCACTGTGAGGTGTAACGGGTGTGGTCTGAGGCACCTGGGAGGCTCTGGCGCACTGGAGGTCAGGGTGTACCTGGGAGTGCTCAGGGGTGTAAATCTGGGAGTGCCCAGGTGTACCCGTGAGCATCGGCCGCATCTAGGGAGGGTCAGAGTGCACCCGCGTGTCAGAGATGTATCTGGCAGCAAGTCAGAGGTGCACCTGGGAGCAGTCTGAGGCACCTGTGAGGCCGGAGTGCACCCAGAGTGCCAGGTACCTGTGAGTGCCCTGAGGTGTACCTGGATTGTCAGAGGTGCACCTTGGGAGTTTCTGAGGTGTACCTGGGAGGCCAAAGAGGTGTAGCTGGGAGTGTCAGAGGTGGCACCTGGGGAGGCCAGGAAAAAAATCTGGGAGGTCATTGATGTACCTGTTATTGGTGTACCTGGGAGGCTGAGTAAACCAGGGAGGCCAGGAGGAGTACCTGGGAGTGTCAGAGGTGTACCTGGGAGTACTGGAGGTGTACCTGGGAGTACTGAGGTGTAACTGGGAGTGGGGTTGCAACCAGGGGAGGCCGAGGTGGAGTGTCAGGAGGTACATGGGGAGTGCCAGAGGAGTACCTGGGAGCACTGTGAGTGAGTACCTGGGAGGTCACAGGTACCTGGGAGGCCATTGGTGTACCTGGGAGTCAGGAGGTGTACCTGGAAGTGTCGGAGGTGTACCTGGAAGTGCTGTCGTACCTGGTGTGTCTGAGGTGTACCTGGGAGCGTCAGAGGCAGTACCTGGGGAGTGTCAGAGGCACCCGGGATGACAGGCACCCAAGGTCAGCGGGTGCACCTGGGGAGTGTCAGAGTGTACCCAGAGCATCGGAGGTGGCACCTAAGGCTGCAGAGGTGGTACCTGAGTGGGTCAGATAAAGGTATCTGCCAGTGTCAGAGGTGCACCTGGAAGTGTCGGAGGTGGGGTACCTGGAAGTACCAGGAGGTGTACCTGCTGTGTGCCGAGGTGTACCGGAGAAATGGAGGTACCTGGGTGTGTCAGAGGTGTACTGGGTATGTCTGAGGCGTTCCTGGGAGGTCAGAGGTGTAATTTGGGATTGCCAGGGGTGTACCTGGGAGGTGGCTGTGAGTATCGGTCGTGGTATCTGGGAGTGCCAGGAGGTGTACCTGGTGCAGGCCAGAGATGTATCTGGCAGTGTGAGAGGTGTACCTGGGAGTGTCTGAGGGCACCTGGGAGGTCGGAGGTGTACCTGGGAGCAAATAGGGGTGCACTGGGAGCAGTCTGAGGTGCACCTGGGGAGTGTCAGAGGTGTACTGGGGAGTTTCTGAGGTGTACCTGGGAGCATCAGAGGTGCACCTGGGAGGCTCAGAGTGTGCACCCAGATGCTCGTGGTGTACCTGGGAGTGCTGGGCTGATGCACCTGGGAGGCTATTGGTGTACCTGAGTGCCTGAGGTGAACTAGGGCAGTGTCAGGAGGAGGCACCTGAGGTCAGGAGGTGTACCTGGGAGGACTGAGTGCACCTGAGTGCTGGGAGGTATAACTGGGAGGCTGCTGTGCTCAGGAGTGCCAGGAGGTGTACCTGGGAGTGTCAGGGTGTGCCCGGATTGTCAGGGTGTACCCTGGGAGTGTCAGGGGTACCTATGAGCTGGCGGTGTATCTGGGGAGGCCGAGGTGCAACTGGCAGTGTCAGAGATGTACCCAAGCAGTGTCAGAGTGTACCTGGGTGTGGCCCTGATGTGTACCTGGAGTGTCGGAGGTGTACCCTGAGCATCAGGGTAATCTGGAGGCCAGGGGTGTACCTGGCAGTGTCAACCTGCACTTGGGAGGCCAGGGGTGCACCTGGCAGTGTCAGATTGCACTTGGGAGCAAGCCAGAGGTGAACCAGGAGGCTGAGTGAGTACCCTGGAGGCCAGAGGTGCACCTGGGAGGTCGAGGTGTACCTGGGAGCATCACCGGAGGGGTGCACCTGGGAGGCTGGGGAGGTGGCACCTGAGTGCCAGAGGTGTACCTGGGTGTGTCAGGAGGTGTACCTGGGAGGCCTGTGATAAAAACGGAGTGTCAGGTGCACCTGGGCGTGTCAGCGGTGCACCTGGGAGGCTAGGAGGTGTACCTGGGAGTACCGAGGTGTACCTGGGGTGTGGAGAGGTGTACCTGGGAGTGTCAGGAGGTGTACCTGCCAGTGTCAGAGGTGTACCTGGAAGTGTCGGAGGTGTACCTGGAAGGTCAGAAATGTTCCTGGGAGGTCTGAGGTGTACCTTGAGTGTCAGAGGTGTACCTGGGAGGTCAGAGGTGCACCTGGGGAGGCCAGGGTGTACCTGGGCGTGCCAGTGGGGGTACTGGAGGCATGTGTACCTGGGAGTATGGATAAAATTGGGTGTGTCAGAGTAAAAATCTGGGAGTGTCTGAGGTGTCTCTGGGGAGGTCAGAGGTATGGGAGTGTCAGGTGTAACCCAGGAGCGTCAGGGAGCACCTGGGAGGTCGAGGTGTAACCTAGCATCGGAGGTGCCTGAAGTATCGGAGGTGTACCCGGGAGGCCAGGGGTGTACCTGGGCGCGGGGCTGGGGCGGTGCACCTTGGAGTGTCAGAGGTGCACCTGGGAGTATCGGAGGTACCTGCGTCAGAGGTGTACCTGGGAGTGTCAAGGCACCGGGAGTGTCTTTTGAGGCACCGGGAGTGTCGGAGGTGTACCGGGAGTGTCAGGTGTACCTGGGGAGGCCAGGGGTGTACTTTGGAGGCCGGCAGGTACCTGGGATTGTCTGAGTGTATTTGGGAGCATCAGAGGTGCACCTGGGGAGTGTCTGAGGCACCAGGAGGCGGAAACT
>NW_024727169.1:0-3208 GCF_018991925.1 Homarus americanus
TGGTGTTGTTATGTTCTTCTGAATGTACTTAATTACTGATATTAATTCCACCAAATTTCAAGTCTGAGAGAAAATCATATATGGGTGAAAAAACACGTAAGGGGGGACCCTTACGCGTTTTTTCCATGGTCGAGACAAAACGCGATTTACTCGATTTTGTTCAAAATCACAGTATAGGTACTCCTGAGCATTCGGAGTCCGATCCTTTCATCGACAGTTCGATTGCGGAACAATTAGTGGTCGTATTGATGCTTGGAATATTTTAATGAAATTTTTCTCAATGCTTATTTCAGTACTCGCCAACTATTGGTTTCTCAGGTGATTGGTTGGGGTTGTTATGTTCTTCTGGATGTACTTAATTGCTGATATTAATCCCACCAAATTTCAAGTCTGAGAGAAAATCATATATGGATGAAAAAACACGTAAGGGGGGACCCTTACGCGTTTTTTCCATGGTCGACACAAAACGCGATATACGCGATTTTGTTCAAAATCACAGTATAGGTACTCCTGAGCATGCCGAGTCCGATCCTATCATCGACAGTTCGATTGCGGAACAATTAGTGGTCGTAATGATGCTTGGAATATTTTAATGAAATTTTTCTCAATGCTTATTTCAGTACTCGCCAACTATTGGTTTCTCAGGTGATTGGTTGGTGTTGTTATGTTCTGCTGGATGTACTTAATTACTGATATTAATCCCACCAAATTTCAAGTCTGAGAGAAAATCATATATGGGTGAGAAAACGCGTAAGGGTCCCCCCTTACGCGTTTTTTCCATGGTCGAGACAAAACGCGATATACGCGATTATGTTTAAAATCACAGTATAGGTACTCCTGAGCATGCCGAGTCCGATCCTATCATCGACAGTTCGATTGCGGAACAATTAGTGGTCGTAATGATGCTTGGAATATTTTAATAAATTCTTTCACAAGGCCGGTACCACCAGTCTACGGTTTCAGTGATTGAAGAAGAAGAGTGTTCTTCGAATGTACTAATTACTAAATGAATCCCCACCAAATTTCAAGTCTGAGAGAAAATCATATATGGGTGAAAAACACGGGGGACCTTATGCTCGGCGTCGAGACAAAGGATTTACTCGATTTGTCTAAAAATCACAGACAGGTAATTCCTGAGCATGCTGAGTCTGATCCTATCACTTGACAGTTTCGATTGGCGGAACACCATTAGTGGTCGTAATGATGCTGTAAATATTTTAATGAAATTTTTCTCAATGCTTATTTCAGTACTCGCCAACTATTGGTTTCTCAGGTGATTGGTTGGTGTTATGTTCTTCTGGATGTATTTAATTACCGATATTAATCCCACCAAATTTCAAGTCTGAGAGAAAATCATATATGGGTGAAAAAACACGTAAGGGGGGACCCTTACGCGTTTTTTCCATGGTCGAGACAAAACGCGATATACGCTATTTTGTTCAAAATGACAGTATAGGTACTCCTGAGCATGCCGAGTCCGATAGAATCATCAACAGTTCGATTGCGGAACAATTAGTGGTCGTAATGATGCTTGGAATATTTTAATGAAATTTTTCTCAATGCTTATTTCAGTACTCGCCAACTTTTGGTTTCTCAGGTGATTGGTTGGTGTTGTTATGTTCTTCTGGATGTACTTAATTACTGAAATTAATCCCACCAAATTTCAAGTCTGAGAGAAAATCATATTTGGGTGAGAAACCGCGTAAGGGTCCCCCCTTACGCGTTTTTTCCATGGTGGAGACAAAACGCGATATACGCGATTATGTTCAAAATCACAGTATAGGTACTCCTGAGCATGCCGAGTCCGATAGAATCATCGACAGTTCGATTGCGGAACAATTAGTGGTCGTAATGATGCTTGGAATATTTTATGAAATTTTTCTCAATGCTTATTTCAGTACTCGCCATGTTCTTCTGGATGTACTTAATTACTGATATTAATCCCACCAAATTTCAAGTCTGAGAGAAAATCATATATGGGTGAAAAAACACGTAAGGGGGGACCCTTACGCGTTTTTTCCGCTAGTCGAACAAATGCGATATCACGCGATTTTTGTTCAAAATCACAATATAGGTACTCCTGAGCATGCCAGCAGTCCGATCCTATCATCGACAGTTCGATTACTTGGAACAATTAGTGGTCGTAATGATGCTTGGAATATTTTAATGAAATTTTCTCCAATGCTTATTTCAGTACCATAACTATTGGTTTTCTCCAGGTCATTGAGATTTGAAGGGTATTTGTTATGTTCGCCACTTTCCAGGATGTACTTAATTACTGATATTAATCCCACCAAATTTCAAGTCTGAGAGAAAATCATATATGGGTGAGAAAACGCGTAAGGGTCCCCCCTTACGCGTTTTTTCCATGGTCGAGACAAAACTCGATATACGCGATTATGTTCCAAATCACAGTATAAGTACTCCTGAGCATGCCGAGTCCGATCCTATCATCGACAGTTCGATTGCGGAACAATTAGTGGTCGTAATGATGCTTGGAATATTTTAATGAAATTTTTCTCAATGCTTATTTCAGTACTCACCAACTTTTGGTTTCTCAGGTGATTGGTTGGTGTTGTTATGTTCTTCTGGATGTACTTAATTACTGAAATTAATCCCACTAAATTTCAAGTCTGAGAGAAAATCATATATGGGTGAAAAAATACGTAAGGGGGGACCCTTGCGCGTTTTTTCCATGGTCGAGACAAAACGCGATATACGCGATTTTGTTCAAAATGACAGTATAGGTACTCCTGAGCATGCCGAGTCCGATCCTATCATCGACAGTTCGATTGCGGAACAATTAGTGGTCGTAATGATGCTTGGAATATTTTAATGAAATTTTTCTCAATGCTTATTTCAGTACTCGCCAACTATTGGTTTCTCAGGTGATTGGTTGGTGTTGTTATGTTCTTCTGAATGTACTTAATTACTGATATTAATCCCACCAAATTTCAAGTCTGAGAGAAAATCATATATGGGTGAGAAAACGCGTAAGGGTCCCCCCTTACGCGTTTTTTCCATGGTGGAGACAAAACGCGATATACACGATTATGTTCAAAATCACAGTATAGGTACTCCTGAGCATACCGAGTCCGATCCTATCATCGACAGTTCGATTGCGGAACAATTAGTGGTCGTAATGATGCTTGGAATATTTTATGAAATTTTTCTCAATGCTTATTTCAGTACTCGCCAACTTTTGGTT
>NW_024727170.1:0-15133 GCF_018991925.1 Homarus americanus
TATAATTTTGTAGTAATCCCAGTTTTGAAGACCAGATGTTTACCCTGAAAACTCTCTATATTGGATTAAAAAATTATATTTGCTAAAGCAAGTGTATGATGGTAGAATATAAACACTATTAGGAAATAGTAACCATTATGAGATTTTATGACTCCTAACAAAAAAAAATGTGACAAAGAATTATAAAGGATGATATTGTTTGGAATAGTTTGTTCAAGTTACTTTAACAGAGATATAATGTTATTTCTTTATGTAGAATTATTAATTTACCTAATTTCTAACCACTTTCTCCTGATTATATAAACTTTCTGGGAGTGGTTTACTTTTTAGGGAGACGTTGATTAAAATTATATTATGGACTACCTCAGCTTTGTACATTTTCACTGCTTGGAGTTGGATAGTTAAATTTTCTTTCAAATTTATCCTAACTATAGTTAAGTATTATCACAAAACATCATGGGTGCTTCAGTCCCCTTGAGGTACTTTGTTCTAATGGTCTTAACAAATGAGAGAATCCAATAGGAGAGGCATAGACGGTCTCATTTATTTATTGTAGTCGTTCATCTGTAGAAACTTAATTTAACATCCATCCAAATATCGCCTGAGAATTTCTACTTTGTTAACTTAGTTTTAATCACACCCGTAAGAGACTGATCCTTCAGCTGTAATTAATACCAAGTGGAAACCTCATTTCATATACATCCCTCTGATCTAAGCACTAAGGCCTGGCACTCCATGACGCTACTTTATAATTATACAAGTAACATAGATGCATCAACAAACAGTATAATTATAAACCTCTGAGAGTCTCTAGTGAGCCTCCATCATGCCCTCCTCTGTGTGATTACCTTGTATTCCTCCTAATTTGCTGAATACTGCTAAAGCTTCTTGTTGGCTGAGAGCAAACATTATTTTGGCCTCATAAATTACGGAGCAATACCCTTCCTAGCTCCTCATTTTCATTCCCCTCGTCTATGTCATTACTGGAATCGTCTTCGGATAATTCAACCATCTCCCTTTTGTTGATTCATTTGATAATTCATTTGTTTAGTTATTTATCGGGTATTCATCCCTTTAATATTGCAATGTAACTCGTAAGGAACTCATATGAGCCATCCAGTACATTTCACTAATAACTTCATAAGAACAATCGGTGTTTTAAATAGTATTGTGTTTACAGCATTACTTCTCAGACTAGTAACTCACCCTGGCTTAACTGAGTTACATTACTTGGGAATTTAGTCCTTTGGGTAATTTCTCGTTACTGACTGGTTGAGAACACTTGAGCTTTTCACTGTTGGTTGATGCTTAGTTAAATATTAAATGTAGTTTTCTGGAATGGTTCGTGACTGGCGTAATTTATTTGTTCTATGTATGTATATTGGCAAATTATTCAACAGAATGAAGAAACAAAATCAAATATTCTTAGCAGCATAAGCCCTTATGAGATCTAAGACAAGGAGTTAACTGAAAATACAGTATTTTGTTATATTTACTTTGCCTGGTGTGTTTCTAGTGGTTTCCTCATTAGATCAATACCTTAAGTAAACTACGACCTTTTCCCCAATTGTGTTTTTATTCTCTTTTCCTACGTTTTTCTGTTCTATCGGAATTTGCTTCTTAAATTTTTTTGCTGTTGTTGATGCTTTTGTTTTGTTGTTGTGTACAGGAGTTTCAGCTGCCCAAAGTGATTAAGCACCTGCGATACAAGTCATGGTATTGCAAGGCAAGAAAATTTTAAAATCTCCAAAATTTGGATTTTATTTTCAAGAACTCCCGTTTGTTCGTTGAGTAAATATTCCGCTATAAAAAATCAGATTTTTAAGATTTATAAAATAAAAATAAAAAATATATATATATCCGATTCTCTAGTGAGTATTATTTCGTTATGCTATTATATCGGCTTTTGTGTATTGCTGGGTTTTTTCTTATATTTTATTCGGATTTTTGGAGCATTTTTTTTTATCATTTTTGCGGGACATTTTTATCAATTAGTATTATTCATGAAAACCATTCGACATATATTTTCCTATTGTTTTTATCTTAGTTTTATTCTTTAACTTTCTATATTTAGTAAAATAATCTTGTTTCCTTTATCAACTGGTATTTTTATCATTTCTTACTGTCAGTATGTCAATCTACTTACTGTCAATCTACTTACTGTCAATCTACTTTCGTCTCTCTCTCTCTCTCTCTCTCTCTCTCTCTCTCTCTCTCTCTCTCTCTCTCTCTCTCTTTCTCTCTCTCTCTCTCTCGTATTCTTATTTTATGGATGATAGAATTAGTTATTCTTCTTATGATTATGTTTTTGTTTTAGGGAAGTGTAATCTGATGACCTCTCTCTCTCTCTCTCTCTCTCTCTCTCTCTCTCTCTCTCTCTTTCTCTCTCTCGTATCGACAAGTATATTTGAAATACGAAGATACTTAATCCATAATACTTGTCTCTCTGTACACGCACACACACACACACACACACATCCTTGACCACCGAAGAGTCAAGACGTACCTGGCGCTCCTCTCGGAGCAGCCAGGTCAACTGTTAAGTTGGCCCATACTAACCCCCTCCCCTGAACCCTCCTCCCCACCGGAATATCAACAAGTTCTCGCCAGAAGTTACAATTTCATTTAGGAAAGGAACGGAACCAGTGTTAAACAGAGGTGAACAGTGGTGAACAGTGCTTAAGTCAGTGAGAACAACTCAACAGTAACAGTCATACCCAAGTTAACCTTCACACAGTGAGGTCCCAGGTACCCAGTGATAACGGCCCGTGAGACCCAACAACAACCACCGATGTGTTAATCCGTCTACGATAGGAAGGCCTAAGACCAAACCTCACTCATATAACACCATCTGTGAGGGAATTACTACACCACGTCAGGTCCCTCATAACACCATCTGCGAGGTAATTACTACCCCACGTGAGGTCCCTCATAACACCATCTGTGAGGGAATTACTACACCACGTGAGGCCCCTCATAACACCATCTGCGAGGGAATTGCTACACCACGACAGGTCCCTCATAACACCATCTGACGGAACTACTACACCACGTGAGTTCCTCCTAACACCATCTGGGAGGGAGTTACTACACTACGAGTTTGCTGTTCAACACCTACATTAATCTGTATGTTCACTGTATGTTCCTTCACCTTTCTCTAATGAAGGCTTTTGTTAAACCACCAATGTATGTAATAAGTCATTTATGTCCAATGTATATTTTCAGCCTTCGGGCTGCAGAACTTTTTCAATAAACCGTTTATTATCACACACACACACACACACACACACACACACACACACACACACACACACACACACACACACACACACACACACACACACACACACACACACACACACACACACACACACACACACACACACACACACACACACACACACACACACACACACACACACACACACACACACACACACACACACACACACACACACACACACACACACACACACACACACACACACACACACACACACACACACACACACACACACACACACACACACACACACACACACACACACACACACACACACACACACACACACACACACACACACACACACACACACACACACACACACACACACACACACACACACACACACACACACACACACACACACACACACACACACACACACACACACACACACACACACACACACACACACACACACACACACACACACACACACACACACACACACACACACACACACACACACACACACACACACACACACACACACACACACACACACACACACACACACACACACACACACACACACACACACACACACACACACACACACACACACACACACACACACACACACACACAGTCGTTTTCGGACCTCTGAGAACTTCAGTCCCACAAGACTTTTACTTTTCAATTAGTGAGATCTTAACATTCTTCCATTTACTGTATTTTGTTGAGGCCGCTGTGGGTGGATGTGGGCGGGAAGGGTGGCAATGGGCGGGGGAGAAGGGTGGGGAAGGACACGGCGGAGGTGTGTGTGTGTTTTAGGGCGAAGTAACCAACACTTACATGTCAAAAATATAAGTATAGCAATAATAAAATAACTCACCATATATACTGTAGCCAAAATATTGTCCCATTACGGCAGGTACAAAAATTTACATATTTAAAAAGTCTACATCTATTATTCATATAAATAGTCTAAGTTTAAACATGCGTATGAGCATATCACACCCATGCACATATACATACACATCAACCCCCCCCCAGTACAAACATACTCTCCCTTCCACCACGTATATACAAACATCCATATACAAGACACATGGACCAGTGTAAATGTGTTCTGTCTCTCACACCTTTAGTCCTTGACGGATATTAGGACTCTACATTAGACAAGCATCATAACAAATGAGTGTAATTTGTGAATGAATAAAAATGTTTATGTTCCATGAATGATGATCATTTTATTATGTTTCTCCGGTAGGTACATAAACAAAAACTGACAGCGTTATGATGACTGTGGGAATACATTGTTGGAAAAGCAAAGGTTTGGGAAATTATTAAGAGTATAAATCACAGGACACGAGGGGTGATTCTCGCTTACTATCGTCTATGTCGCGTGTAATGTAACTTTCAGCGAGCATGTTGGATATATATATATATATATATATATATATATATATATATATATATATATATATATATATATATATATATATATATATATATATATAGATATATATCAACGACCTCACCAGCAATATGCCTTCATTAATTGTTTCCCTCTTTTTTTCTTCTTCTTTTTAACAGGTGAATTATTGGGTGACTATTGTCATTTACTGGAGGTTTGGTACAAGCTGAAGGTTTACGCATCATCTGCACATTTACTTAGAAAACTTTCACCAGCTTCATCTATAATTATTATCAAAATATTAAAGGTTAAAACTTTCACCAGCTTCATCCTTAATTACTAATATATTAAATATTACAATGTTTCGCCTGCAGATACGACCACTCCAACATCTTCCAGGAGTCTCTGCCGTCACGTTACTTGCAATGTTCGGGGCTGGGTGTTGCTACATTGGGGGAGTCGCGTGTTACACCCTGAGAGGCACTTAAAGGTAAGCAAATACATCAACCTGCTTGGAGAATGTTTCTTGCCTTCCTTTCGGCAGAGGGATATCCCTTTCCCACCAGGGCTCATCCTGTTTATTCACGACAGGTGTCCAACCCACACTGTCCGCATCGTTTGACGGTGGTTTGAGGGACTGCACCCTTCATCTCCTGGAATTACCCAGCAAAGGAGCGGACATGAAAGTGATTGAACACGTCTGGGCACAAATGGTCAACACATGGGCCATTGCACAAGAGAGGACTGCCCACCACCTCATGGCTCATGCCAAACTCAGTGGGAATTTCACAAGCATAAGCCGAAGCTATATAGTGTGAGGCCTTGTGACAACCATACCGGAGAGGCTGCCAGCAATGATAGTCAAAGAAGGCGACTGAACCAGATATTGAATAAATGTGCCTGTCTGGATATAAGTTTAGTTCTTTAAAATGTCAAAGAAACAATTATTAATGGTAAATGGTCAATGGTAAACTCATTAATAACTGAATTTATTCAGAGGTAATGTGAACGGCAATCCAAATGAAGAAGCTATGTTCCCTTTTTTACTCTTGCTTCTGTGGAAGGTTGGTTTGACTGGTAACTTTCATAGGCAGTTGTAGGGGACAGAAAGGAGCGCGGTGGTCCCTCCATCTACACAGTCTGTTAATCAACAAGCCACTGCCATGGTGTGCTACGGTGTAAGAGGTGCGACCCCCTAGCTGAACGCACCCTCCTGTTTGTGATCTCTGGTGTAAAGAATAAATAATGTAATAATGGCTGTTAATCTACAATTACTTTAAGGATCTCAAACAATTGCGTTTAAAGTTTACTCGTATCCATCGATATTCTTGTATCATCAATAGATAGTATACAAAACATTTATCCCCAGTGGTGGGTGGTGGTAAACAACAGATGCCTATGGCCTCCCCGCCATGAAACTCACACACACACACACACACACACACACACACACACACACACACACACACACACACACACCACAACCCACGTGTACGTGTGTGTGTGTGTGTGTATGTTCGAGCAACCATCACTGTCACCAGGTAGATCAATCACAGGTCACCCCCCAGTAGTATTTGGTGTGTATATCTCACGCAGGAGGTCCAGCACAAGTCACCAGGTACTACTATCTTTATTATAAAACTCTTCACAAATACCAGACAAACAGAGCCAACCCTCCCGCCTCCATCTTACTTTACCTGTAATATATTACCAAACTTCCTGTAACCATTTATAACCAACTCTACCGTTGTCGCCCAAATGAAGGATCACCTTTCACTTAATTACCAGTATCTTGTGGCCCAAATGAAGTAACATTCTTTCACCCTAATGAAATATGGGCAAACTGAATTTATCGCCCAAAAGAAAAACGACGAAGGAAAAAAAATCGTCTTCTAGGGACATTACTTAACCTAACACCTCATATATTTACAATCTAAAAGGAACAAAAGGAAAAAAATGTTCCCCATAAAAGAAAATTACTTTAGCGCATAAAAAACCCCAATAATCACTACCCTTCGCCTGTTCCCTGTACCACTAGCGGGGAGGGGAGGGGGGGAGGGGAGGAGAGAAATACGTATTCAGAGTAGAGACACAATATCTCTCCTTCAGGCAAGTATTTATCACGCTTCCTTATTCACTGAAGTAATCACTGCCACGCCTCCCGGGGCTATAAAACTAACTTATTATGCCCTGACCCGGGGAAGGAAAGGGGGAGGGGATGGGGGGAGGGCGTCCAGAGAGGGTTGGGGGGGGGAGGAGTAGGAGGAAAGAGGGAAGATTAAGACAAGTGTTGCTAATTGAACGGATGGAGAAGAAAACGATGGGAAGAAGAAGAAGAAGAAGAATTATTTGAAGGGGAGGAGAGGAATGTGGTTAACGAGTAATGGTGGAGGAGAAAAATAAGAGGAGAAATGATGATAAAAGAGAAGAATGTTGAAACGAAGAGGCGAAAAAAACGAGAAAAAGAAGAAGGAAAAAGACAACACAAGAAAAGCTATAGATGAGAAAAATAAGATTAATTAAGAAAAAATAAATGATCACGGAGGGGAAGAAGAAGATTTAAAAGGGTAAGGAGAGGGTAAACGAGAGGATGGAAGGGAAAGAAGATGATAAATGATGAAAAGAGAAAGGGGGAAGGGAGGGAAGGGAAGAGGGAAGGACAGAAAAGGGGAAATTAATCACTGAAGGGGAGTAGAGTGACGTGGGTGTGAAGAGTTGGAAGAGAATATGATGGAGAGAGGGTGAGAGGTGAGGGAGAGGGGGTGAGAGGAGGATGAGAGGTGAGGGAGAGGAGAGTGAGAGGTGATAAAGAGAGGAGAGAGGGGTGAGAGAGGAGGGTGAGAGAGGTGAAAGAGGTGAGAGAGGTGAGAGAGAGGTGAGGAGAGTGAGGAGAGAGAAGAGGGTGAGAGGTGAGGGAGAGGAGGATAAGAGAGGAGGTGAGGGAGGAGAGTGAGATGATACAGAGAGAGAGAGAGAGAGGTGAGAGAGGGAGAGGGGTGAGAGGTGATGACATGAGAGAGTGATACAGAGAGGAGAGAGGGGTGAGAGAGGAGGGTGAGAGAGGTGAAAGAGGTGAGAGAGGTGAGAGGTGAGAGAGAGAGGAGGGAGAGGGGGTGAGAGGTGAGGGAGAGGAGAGTGAGAGGTGATAAAGAGAGGAGAGAGGGAGTGAGAGAGGAGGGTGAGAGAGGTGAAAGAGGTGAGAGAGGTGAGGTGAGAGGTGAGGGAGAGAAGGGTGAGAGGTGAGGGAGAGGAGGATGAGAGGAGGATGAGAGGTGAGGGAGAGGTGAGGGTGAGAGGGAGAAAGAGAGGTACGTGAGAGTGAGAGGTGTGAGAGAGATGTGAGATAGATGAGAGGAGAATACGAGGGGTGATACAGAGAGAGAGAGAGAGAGAGAGAGAGAGAGAGAGAGAGAGAGAGAGAGAGAGAATAGCTTGATAATTGTGAGGTTAAAGAAAGAGATGTTAGACGAAGATGGAGAAAGAGACAGAGAGAAGAAAAATACATATACAAAATAAGAGTAAACAGGTATAGCTGATATGATATTAAAAAAAAATATTACTTAATGTTGGGAAATAGTTTTTTAACTAAATAACTAGACATAAAATCATATAATTAACCACTTAGATGTCCATAGCCAAATATACTTCGTTTACCAACTCACGCCGTCAGCCAGGTAAGTTTGGTGCCACGTGTCCCAGGTTGACTTAGCTAATTAACCTATATGACGTCAGCAATGTGGCTATGGTATGATACGTTACATAAATTGGTTGGTTATTTATCTTGATTACGAAAGTTTCACGACAATATTTAACTTTAGTGTTTATTAACGTCATTTTCCTGTTTAGGTAACCGTCCGAATGATAGGAGAAACAAGTGAGAATATTGGCAAATAAATCTGAATAATCTAAGCCAGAGTAAAGGAGTGAATCTTGTACCTGAACAAATAAATAATACAAGACCAAGAAGGCAACTTATCACTCACAGACGACTTAATTTGGCCTAACATCAGTCAAGTAAATTAGTACGTATCAATCAGGGCCTCGTAATTACATAGGTCCAGTAATCATGTCTACAGTGGCCTGGTAATCAGGCTGGCTGTAAGGGACCACCACTCATGTTGCACCACTAATTAAGTCAGATATGAGCCTGGGTGGAATAGTCTAATGCTCCCTCATATGGTGACGGGTCAAATAGTCCTTAGTCATTATGCACCTCCCAATCTAGTCATTAAGATTAAACGCCATTAGAAATAGGACCTATTATAAATGAGGACTATTATGATTGACCCCCAATGGCCTTCAAGTAATGAAGTTACTGGATGTTGTGAGGAACAGATGTTTGTTATAGTGGGGTCGAGGGAGGTGCCCTAAAGCTCAACAAAACAAACAATTATATCTCCTTATTGAAACACTCAAAATGTTCACAAACACTGGTTAACATTTTGCAGCACCTTTTTTTAACTTCCCCTGATTATTTCTTTTGTGTGTTTTATTAAGGACATTGTGTACAAAGGGAAGGTGGAAAATGTTAACCAGCTACGACAGAAAATTCTAAGAGCTGCAGCGTGTTTACCAGTTCCATGTTTGCCAATACGTGGCAAGAAATTGAGTATGGTTAAGACTAAAAGTGCCCAAATTGAAGTCTACTAAGCAGACATAGGGAGAAAACTTTAGAGAAAATGTGTTTAATGCGAAATAAAATTTATACCGTTTATGGAGTGTTGTAGTTCTGGGGAAGTTAAACTAACGAGGAAAACTATATTTTTCCGGAAACTGTAGCAACTGTATTTAGCTGTAAAAGTTGAACCTGTTGGCGAGGAACAATTCCAGTACTGATGTCTGAGAGGAAATTAAGGAAAAGAATTTACCGGAGTTTACAGGACTACTGGTTGAATTTATATATTGAATCAAGAGAGACGTATGAATATATTATTTATTTTACCATATACTGTATAGTTTCGTGTTTTGTGAGGATACACATTAGTCTAGAAAAGTCTTTGTTTTGTCAAGAATCAAAACTAAATTGATTCTTTCTATGTGAGGGAAGCGATCATGATAGTTTATTGGCCTTTACAGATAAAAAAATATATATTTGAAAGCATGGGCTGATTATCTTATATAAAATTCTTACATCGCGTAAATGAATCTTTATACTTATCTGTTTTGCCAATCTATCTGAAAGTGTCTGAACTCTCCTAATTCTAATATCCCTAACGGGGTGAGGAGTACAAGCTCGAAAAAACGTACTCTAAATTTTATGAGGACAGAAGTCACTCGCTTCTACCAGACGAGATCACACGTCACCGATAAGGTTGAGGGGAACACCAACAACCATGACAAATTAAGAGTTTCCATACCATCTCTTGTTATTACCAAATGTCCTCACATATGTATATACATTTTGTGAGATGTATGGCTGATTTCTCATATTCATTACTGATTGTAATTATTTTCCTTGCGTTTTATTATTTACTGAACATTAATAAACGACTTAGATTCCTACAAATTAACTATTCTCAAAAAAATAATATTGCCTATGGATTTAAATTTAATCCTCATCAAGTTCGAGTGATCTTTTTGTATTAAACAGAAACTAATAAGACCAACCAAACACTTCACTGTACACATCCCGAAACGTGTATTCAAGTAGGTCAAACTTTACAAGCTGATATCAACATGAACTTTCAAAAGCGTTTTCAAGGATATACTTCACAACCAACCATTAGAAACAGACAGGCAGAGTTGTCATGTGGGACTGAGGTAGAGTCGTCATACGGGACTGAGGTAGAGTCGTCATACGGGACTGAGGTAGAGTCGTCATACGGGACTGAGGTAGATTCGTCATACGGGACTGAGGTAGAGTCGTCATACGGGACTGAGGTAGAGTCGTCATACGGGACTGAGGTAGAGTCGTCATACGGGACTGAGGTAGAGTCGTCATACGGGACTGAGGAGTCTCGTCATAGTGTGGGAGCAAAACATCCTCTTAAGGTTGAGGAGGTTAGGTTGCCCTTGATACCATCGCTTCCTTCAACGCTTCTCACCACAAGATGACACTGCAGACGCCCTTAGTTCTTCTTGAGGGAGCCGAGGCAGAACTCAACTAGCCTTTGCCAGTAATTGAAGTCTTTGACCCCACGTTGCAGCCACATTTCTGGTTCTCCGACCGAATCGAGACTGAATTTCACGGGCGGTGGAGAAAGACAAGATTGTCGAGGGGCAATTCAGAGACGACAGAGTCAAAGGATTTCCACCAGGAGGAGAAGTGGCGTCACTTGCCTTGTGCTGGAAGTTTGTAAGACCTATCTCGCGACTCAACTGTTATTAGTGTTACCGCAAGTTTTATATTGCTACTCCTCTTGCGTTTCAGTGAAACATTACAAAGATTAAAAACAAAGAATATTAGCATTGTTTTTTTAAGGATTCCTTAAGGGTTTATAGTGTTGGAACAATTAATATATGTATATATATATATGTATATATATATATATATATATATATATATATATATATATATATATATATATATATATATATATATATATATATATATATATATATATATATATATATATGTATATATATATATATATATATATATATATATATATATATATATATATATATATATATATATATATATATATATATATATATATATGCAAGTAAATCACTGTAGGCAAGGTGATTTAGGTATGTTGATAATCACAAGGAAAGAACATGTGCAATCTCACACTCTGTGAGCACAGAAATTACACGAAAGCGCTTGGGAACCTGTGTTTTCTTTCCCAGGTTATCAGCATATATATATATATATATATATATATATATATATATATATATATATATATATATATATGTATATATATATATATATATATATATATATATATATATATATATATATATATATATATATATGTTTATAGCTATAAATTATATATATATATATATATTTATATATAAATTATATATATATATATATATATATATATATATATATATATATATATAATTTATATATATATATATATATATATATATATATATATATATATATATATATATATATAAGTTGTGCCTCAGTCTTTGCCTGTGCCCCAAATTGTCCGCAATGTTTCTGTTCTTTTAACAAACGTCATTCAAACTAAGAAGAACATAACACCTAACGTCATGTATATGTTTAAATATTACCCATCTTGAATATTGTGTGGCCTGACATCCCCGCGTGAGACTTGTGAAATTATGAAGGAAGTGGAACATGGATATGTACTCTCTCTGAATCCATGATGCAGGTCATCGGGTCTCAGCCCTTATGGGACTATCTTAACCTAATATGATCTGACCATTAGGCCCGGGCCCCATCACGAGTGGACTCAACACTAATGGTTACGTTAAGTTGGAGTCTATTAGGACCAGCTCATTTGACCATTCACCGCCTACAACAGTGAAAGTGTGTCCCAGAGGCCTATTTGCTCGCTAGGAACAGTGCGGATGCAGCACACTGAATACTTAGCCCGGTGCTTAATAGTTTGGATCATCCTGGTAACTAAAGTACCTGAAACACTTCTTTTAAGGCAAGACTTCCCTGAGTATACATTACTGCGAGTGTCCACACACACACACCACACACACACACACACACACACACACACACACTCACAGACACACGTAGAAGAAAAAAGTGTTCAATATATTTATTCCTTGAACATTTACCCAAAAAACAAAAACAAATAGTAAACTATCACTGTGTCAGGGTCATATAAATCGTTGCAAAATGAAAAGACTTTTTGATACTCTGGACAGCGCTTAGTCACTGAAATATTAACGGGTAAAAATGCAGGTCTGTTTTAGAACTTCTGAGTAATTCAAGGAGAGGAAGGTCAGAGTGATACAGGCAGCTCTGGACTTTGTGCTGTCACATTTGTATGTGTGTTTTCCTTATATATATATATATATATATATATATATTTATATATATATATTCTTCACTTTCTAGTCTTCCTTTCGATATATGTAAAGTTGTTCTATGTATACCTAAAAGAGGATTTGTAAATACATACACATTAACGATATCAATTCTTATCGTTGTATCACTGCAATATGTTACCAACCTCGCTTAAGAATTATGGACACATTACCTCGATAATTCCCTGGATAATTATTTCGAAATCTAGCACATATTCTTACTTAGAAAAGGAAAGCAAATAAAAATATCTTGAGGAAAAATACTTTGAAAACTTTCCAGAAAACCAAATTAGTATTTGATGTGTTATAAAAATTATTTATCTCTGTGTTTCTTAACAATATTTCGTATCTTCTTATCACTATTCACGCTAAGTAAAGAAAGAATTTTTGCTGAAAGGCCAGGGAAGGTGATTGACTGGTGCGGTGCGGGGATGAGAGGCTGAGGCTGCCTCACTGAAGACTTAACTCAACATTGATGGATGTAGCAAGCTGAGAGTGTGGGTGTAAAGGAGACTCGAGATGACACTTATTTTTCACACAAGGAAATCCCAGGCAATGTGCAGGTTGAAAGCCTGCCTGTTGATAATGCAAGATATATATACTGTAGAGAGAGAGAGGGGGAGGAGGTGGAGTGAAGGGCTTCCTGAATGTTAGAGTGTTTTGATCGTAAAGTAAGGAGTGGACGTTGTGAGAGAGGGAAAGAAACCGTTCTTCGAAAACCACGAAGAGAAAGAAAGAAAGCAAGAAGGAAAGGCGTTTTTATTATCAGTCTGTTGAGTGGAGGAGAGTGTGTGTAGAGAAAGGAGGAAAGAGTAAGATAGAGGGAAAGGTTGGAAATTATTTGCTATGTCTTTCCACTTGAAGTAAATGTTGTCATGTTATGTAATACAGTATATGGTTGCTCGCTCCCAGTGGACAGGAAGTAACTTATGTTGTTACTGAGGCCAAAGATTTAGAGATGTGACATACGGCCATTTTTTTAAACATTCAGGGAGGTAAGGCCAAAGAATAATCCCGAACACCGGGTTTCTTTTAAATAACACGGCAAATAGATTCGTGAAATTCGAATAGCAGTCAGTATATTCGGGTTAATTTTTAGTAACCGTAATGCCGTAACACGAGAGAGGTGGTAGTTGTGATCCCTTACTATTGGCAGCCTGAGCAAGTCAAATGTATTGTAAGACTGATCAGGTGCGAACATTTCCCCCCAAAATATGTAATATATCCTAAGGTAACCTAACAAATACTGCTTATACCTGACTCCACCGGAACAACAACCAAACAGTGAAATATACTTTAGGATATTAATAAGTATCCCCAATGTTAAAACAAAACAAAAACACTATTAATGATGGTGTAGTCTTTTGAGAGATTAATATTATGGCCTACCATTTGAAGTGCCATTTACATATATACATTGCACAATAGTATATTACAAATTCAACCTTCATGATCCATTAAATTTCAGAATTTTACATAAACAAACAATTATTTAGTGAACAATAAAAGGGATTTATGAAAAGCGCGAGCCTCCAGTGCCAACAATACAAACACAATTAAAACATTCCCACTCTTGGTCTCCTCTTTAAATATCACTTATATTGAACTTTCAACTTTGCGACTAAATGGAAGGAGCTAAACGAAATGACCCTCACTAGATCATGAACACTCACACTGCCACACGTGACACCTCCATGGCCTCGAGGATTAAAGCCACAACTTTCATTATATTTTGCTTGAAAAGAAAACATATGAGATAAATCGTTGGTGTATAATTCGATTTTATTTACCATGAAAACGACACATAAGAGATAGGTCAGAGGGAGAAAATCTTCATTAAATTTCGTTTTTAAAATATTCTGTGTATTCGATTGAGTAGAGGGCTAAGTTGCAGCTTGTATCTCTAATCACAACTTTGTGTATAAACAAATCAATAAGTTATCACAGTTGGGTGGTCTGAGGATATCCCGGACTCAAACAAGTGACCCTAAAGACAGGAAAAAAAACACTGCATCCACTCAGCCACGGCACCCCAATATACCCTACCTAAGAGAGGCTATATTTAGTCTAGATCAGAATGATATAATCTGATTTATACAGTAAGTTATAATAATATAAAGTAGTGCAGTATAACCCATTAGAGGATGAGTTTGCACGTTGCTCATAACTAATTATTGGTTTAACAGACATAACAGTCAGTTAGCAGGAACTAGCAAGTACAGCCGCCGACCAGGAGGATCACGTCCACCGCGGCAACCAATTAACAGGATCAAGAAAGCAGAGCAAGCAAATAGGAGGCAGTCAGTAATCTAGCAAGAGCCCCTCAGCCAGCCAACTAGCAGACTAGCAAGGAGAGGCAGCAGCGCTCTCCGTTAGTGGATATTACAAAGTGTCGAGCCAAAACTGCCGTGGGAATGGTCCTGTTTCCTGATGTTGCTTCGTCATGGGCTGAGTGAGTTGATAAAGTGGTCGATTGTTGAGTGATATACACGACCATGGCCAGGCGCCGTTGCTTTCAAGGC
>NW_024727171.1:0-1425 GCF_018991925.1 Homarus americanus
GTCTTTACGTTGACGTGACGGGACCTATAAACAGAGTTGCTGGTGACCAGGGTGTGGGATTTATTCGTTCCATCTACTCGTTCACATTAATGTTATTTATAATAAATGTCCCTTTCCATACATTTTAATAGCACCTTATGCTACTTGTCCTCTATCTCTATATTATTTTCTCGGCTCACAATGGCGTGAGTAAGCCTTTGCGATAGTTACCACATAATGGATTATTAAACAAACTAATATAATTTTATTTCATAAGAACGTGACCGTTGCTTGAAATACTGGCTGTTACTTGTATTTGAATTGTCATCATAACTGCCTCATCAAAGTGAGAGGAAAGAACATTATTCTACCCTGTAAATTGTTTGCAACCCATAGTAAGAGTTGGTTGGTGGAGGCGGGGCATGTAGAGTCCAGCGTGGAGGTATAATAGGGTGGAAGTGGCATGAGCGGTGTATAGCGACGAAGAGACTGACGAAGACACCTCTCTCCAGACCCTTCATCGCCAGAGCCAGCCAGCCAGCCTTGTTTCTACTGTTGACGACCGGACAATAACTCGACGCCCTTTGAGGGCCTCCACCTTTGGATAAAGACCACGAACGTCACCGGACTTCCTCACAAGCGTTCAAGATTGTCAACCCTAGCTAGTCCTCCCCACGGGTAGAGTGAGTGACCCACACTCCCGCTGGAGGGCAGCTATTGATTGGCAGTACTGAAGTGGTTTGGGGTCTTTCTCTCTTAATAAAATCCTTCCTTGCTTACCCTGGCCGAGTCACTTGCTTTATTTAAGTATTCGTGCTAGAGCCCCTCCAGTGGCGCACACCTCACAGTTGAGTGGGATTGTGTGTGTGTTCATTGGGGGTCGGGGACAAACAGGCCGTTCCCATAGTGACGACTGTGGTCGTGCAGTCACTCCTCTGTGCGGGGTTTGTCTCTTGTAAAATCAAAGACGGGCCTCCAATAACCTTCTACATGCACAATGTCAGTAAACATAAGAATAAAGGTAAAAGATAAGAACAAACCTATCGATAAATCTAGACTAATTACCCTAGCATATGTTGAACCAGGTGTGCCCTTCAATAGGGTATTCAACCTGAATGAGGGGTTCAAAGTCATTTGCCGAAATGAAAATGATGCAGACAAACTACTAACCACTAAGGCGAAACAAATCCAAGAATGGATTAATTGTGGTCATGCCTCCCGAGCTAAGAGCCAGATCTGTTTCGTAAGGAAACAAGATTCTCAGGTAGGAGGGCAAACGGCAGACTCTCTGAAGGCAGACATTAAGAATAACAGTGAAGGACTTAAAGTAGAAGAAATAATCAAGATAAAAGACTACACGCATGTAATGAAGATATTTTTCGAAGAAACGGCTATGGCAGACAAGGTCCTCCAGTGCGGCCTCTTAGCATGCAGCATGTCGATATC
>NW_024727172.1:0-8121 GCF_018991925.1 Homarus americanus
CCACAACTGTTGAGAGACACTTTACTGCCTCCCACTACCTGCCACACCCCGTTCTCTGTGGCCACAACTGTTGAGAACACTGTTACTGCCTCCCACTACCTGCCACACCCCGTTCTCTGTGGCCACAACTGTCACCCTCCCACTACCTGCCACATCCCGTTCTCTGTGGCCACAACTGTTACTGCCTCCACTACCTGCACACCCAGTTCTCTGTGGCCACAACTGTTACTGCCTCCTTACCTGCCACACCCCGTTCTCTGTGGCCACAACTGTTGCCTCCCACTACCTGCCACACCCCGTTCTCTGTGGCCACAACTGTGCTATCTCCCTACCTGCCACCCCGTTCTCTGAGCCACAACTTTTACTGGCTCCCACCACCTCCCACACCCCGTTCTCTGTGGCCCAACTGTTACTGCCTCCCACTACCTCCCACCCGTTCTCTGAGGCCTAACTTTTACTGCCTCCCACTACCTGCCACACCCCGTTCTCTGTGACCACAACTGTTGAGGAGACACTATTACCTCCCACTACCTGCCACACCCCGTTCTCTGTGGCCACAACTGTTGAGGAACTGTTACTGCCTCCCACTACCTGCCACACCCCGTTCTTTGTGGCCACAACTGTTGAACACTATTACTGCCTCCCACTACCTGCCACCCCGTTCTCTGTGGCCACAACTGTCTGAGAACACTATTACTGCCTGCCACTACCTGCAACACCCGTTCTTTGTGGCCACAACTGTTGAGAGACACTATTACTGCCTCCCTCCTGCCACACCCCGTTCTTTGTGGCAAGACTGTTGAGACACTTACTGCCTCACGCTACCTGCCACACCCCGTTCTCTGTGGCTGCTATTACTGCCTCCCACTACCTGCACCCCGTTCTCTGTGGCCACAACTGTTGAGAACATCACTGCCTCCCACTACCTGCCACACCCCGTTCTCTGTGGCCACAACTGTTGAGAGAACACTATTACTGCCTCTACCTGCCACCGTTCTGTGTACAACTGTTGAGGACACTATTACTGCCTCCCCACTACCTGCCACACCCCGTTCTCTGTGGCCACAACTGTACTGCCTCCCACTACCTGCCACACCCAGTTCTCTGTGGCCACAACTGTTACTGCCTCCCTCCCTGCCACACCCCGTTCTCTGTGTGCAAGCTTTACTGCCTCCCTACCTGCCACCCCGTTCTCTCTGTACAACTGTTGAGAGACACTGTTGTGCCTCCACTACCTGCCACACCCCGTTCTCTCTGTGGCCACAACTTTGAGAACACTATTACTGTCTCCCACTACCTGCCACACCCCGTTCTCTGTGGCCCACAACTGTTCTGAGAGACACTATTACTGCCTCCCACTACCTGCCACACCCCGTTCTCTGTGGCCACAACTGTTGAGAGACACTGTACTGCCTCCCACTACCTGCCACACCCCGTTCTTTGTGGCCACAACTGTTGAGAGACACAATTACTGCATCCCACTACCTGCCACACCCCGTTCTTTGTGGCCACAACTGTTCTGAGAACCTGTGCCTCCACTATCTGCCACCCCGTTCTCTGTGGCCACAACTGTTACTGCCTCACTACCTGCCACACCCCGTTCTCTGTGGCCACAACAGTTCTGAGAACACTGTTACTGCCTCCCACACCTGCCACACCCCCGTTCTCTGTGGCCACAACTGTTGAGAGACACTATTACTGCCTCCCACTACCTGCCACACCCCGTTCTTTGTGGCCACAACTGTTCAGAGACACTATTACTGCCTCACTTCCTGCACCATTCTCTGTGGCCCACAACTGTTACTGCCTCCCACTACCTGCCACCCCGTTCTCTGAGGCCACAACTGTTACTGCCTCCCACTACCTGCCACACCCCGTTCTCTGTGGCCATAACTGTTGAGAACACTATTACTGCCTCCCACTACCTGCCACACCCCGTTCTCTGTGTACAACTGTTGAGACACTGTTACTGCCTCCCACTACCTGCAACACCCGTTCTTCTGGCCACATCTGTTGAGACACTATTACTGCCTCCACTACCTGCCACACCCCGTTCTTTGTGGCAAAACTGTTGAGAGACACTATTACTGCCTCCACTACCTACACACCCCGTTCTCTGTGGCCACAACTGTTGAGACACTGTACTGCCTCCCACTACCTGCCACACCCCGTTCTCTGTACAACTGTTGAGAGACACTATTACTGCCTCCACTACCTGCCACACTCCGTTCTTTGTGGCCACAACTGTTGAAGCACTATTTCTGCTCCCACTACCTGCCACCCCGTTCTCTGTGGCCACAACTGTTCTCTCCCACCTGCCAAACCCCGTTCTCTGTGGCCTGCTTCTTGAGACACTATTACTGCCTCCCACTACCTGCCATCCATTCTCTGTGGCTGAGTGTTACTGCCTCCCACTACCTGCCACACCCCGTTCTCTGTGGCCAACTGTTAGAACACTGTTACTGCCTCCCACTACCTGCCACACCCAGTTCTCTGTGGCCACAACTGTACTGCCTCCCACTACCTGCCACACCCAGTTGCCTGTGTACAACTGGCTACTGCCTCCACTAACTGCCACACCCCGTTCTCTGTGGCTACACATGTTACTGCCTCCCACTACCTGCCACACCCCGTTCTCTGTGGCCACAACTGTTACTGCCTCCCACTACCTGCCACACCCGTTCTTTGTGGCCACAACTGTTGAGACACTGTTACGCCTCCCACTACCTGCCACCCCGTTCTCTGTGGCCACAACTGTTGAGACACTATTACTGCCTCCCACTACCTGCCACACACCCCGTTCTCTGTGGCCACAACTGTTACTGCCTCCCACTACCTGCCACACACCCCGTTCTCTGGCCACAACTGTTGAGAACCTGTTACTGCCTCCCACTACCTGCCACACACCCCGTTCTCTGTGGCCACAACTGTTGAGAACACTATTACTGCCTCCCACTACGCACACCCCGTTCTCTGGCCACTAATGTTACTGCCTCCACTACCTGCCACCTCCGTTCTCTGTAGCCACAACTGTTGAAGACACTATTACTGCCTCTCACTACCTGCCACACCCGTTCTCTGTGTACAACTGTTAGAGACACTATTACTGCCTCCCACTACCTGCCACACTTTCTTTGTGGCCACAACTGTTTGAGAACACTATTACTGCCTCCCACTACCTGCCACCCCGTTCCTGTGGCCACAACTGTTACTGCCTCCCTACCTGCCACACCCGTTCTCTGTGGCCACAACAGTTGAGGACACTGTTACTGCCTCCCACTACCTACACCCCGTTCTCTGTGGCCACAACTGTTGAGAGACACTATTACTGCCTCCACCTGCCACACCCCGTTCTTTGTGACCACAACTGTTGAGAACACTATTACTGCCTCCCACTACCTGCCACCCCGTTCTCTGTGGCCTAACTGGTGACTACCTCCCACTACCTGCCACACCCCGTTCTCTGAGGCCACAACTGTTACTGCCTCCCACTACCTGCCACACCCCGTTCTGTGGCCATAACTGTTGAGACACTATTACTGCCTCCTACCTGCCACACTGTTCTCTGGTCACAACTGTTGAGAACGCTGTTACTGCCTCCCACCACCTGCCCACACCCCGTTCTTTGGAAACTGTTGAGAGACACTGCTACTGCCTCCCACTACCTGCCACACCCGTTCTCTGTGGCCACAACTGTTAGAGAACACTGTTACTGCCTCCCACTACCTGCCACACCCCGTTCTCTGTGGCCTAGCTGTTGAGACACTATTCTGCCTCCACACCTGCCACACCCCGTTCTTTGTTGGCCACAACTGTTAGAGACACTATTACTGCCTCCCACTACCTGCCACACCCCGTTCTCTGTAGCCACAACTGTTACTGCCTCCCACTACCTGCAAACCCCGTTCTCTGTGGCCACAACTGTTGAGACACTATTACTGCCTCCCTACCTGCCACACCCCGTTCTCTGTATTTAACTGTTGAGAGACACTGCTACTGCCTCCACTACCTGCCACACCCCGTTCTCTGTGGCCACAACTGTTGGAACACTATTACTGCCTCCCACTACCTGCCACACTCCGTTCTCTGTAGCCCACAACTGTTGAGATACTATTACTGCCTCCCACCTGCCACACCCCGTTCTCTGTGGCCACAACTGTTACTGCCTCCACTACCTGCCACACCGTTCTCGGGGCACTGCTGCTGCCTCCCTACCTGCCACACCCCGTTCTCTGTGGCCACAACTGTTGAGGACACTATTACTGCCTCCACTACCTGCCACACCCCGTTCTCTGTAGCAAAACTGTTGAGAACACTTACTGCCTCCCACCTGCCACACCCCGTTCTCTGTGGCTGCTGATGACACTGTTACTGCCCCACTCTGCACACACCCGTTCTCTGTAGCCACAACTGTTACTGCCTCCACTACCTGCACCCACCCGTTCTCTGTGGCCACAACTGTTGTTGAGACACTATTACTGCCTCCCACCCTATACCCCGTTCTCTGTGGCTACAACTGTTGAGAGACACTATTGCCTCCACTACCTGCCACACCCCGTTCTCTGTAGCCACAACTGTTACTGCCTCCACTACCTGCACACCCCGTTCTCTGTGGCCACAACTGTTGAGAACACTTACTGCCTCCCACTACCTGCCACACCCCGTTCTCTGTGTACAGCTGTTGGATACTGCTACTGCCTCCCACACCTGCCACACCCCGTTCTCTCTGTGGCCACAACTGTTGAGAGACACTATTACTGCCTCCCACTACCTGCCACACTCCGTTCTTTGTGGCCACAACTGTTTGAGAGACACTATACTGCCTCCCTTCCTGCCACACCCCGTTCTCTGTGGCCACAACTGTCACTGCCTCCCATTACCTGCCACACCCCGTTCTCTGTGGCCACAACTGTTACTGCCTCCCACTCCTGCCACACACCCCGTTCTCTGTGGCCACAACTGTTGAGAGACACTGTTACTGCCTCCCACTACCTGCCACACCCCGTTCTCTGTGGCCACAACTGTTGAGAGACACTATTACTGCCTCCCACTACTGCCACACACCCCGTTCTCTGTGGCCACAACTGTTACTGCCTCCCACTACCTGCCACCCAGTTCTCTGTGGCCACAACTGTACTACTCCCACTACCTGCCACACCCCGTTCTCTGTAGCCACAGCACTACTGCCTCCCTGCCACACGTTTCCTGCACAACTGTTGCAGAGACACTGTTACTGCCTCCACTACCTGCCACACCCCGTTCTCTGTGGCCCTGGCTGTTAGAGACACTATTACTGCTCCACTACCTGCCACACCCCGTTCTCTGTGGCCACAACTGTTGAGACACTTTTACTGCTCCCACTACCTGCCACACCCCGTTCTCTGTGGCCACAACTGTTGAGACACTGTTACTGCCTCCCACTACCTGCCACCCGTTCTTTGTGGCCACAACTGTTGAGACTCTATTACTGCATCCCACTACCTGCCACACACCCCGTTCTTTGTGGCCACAACTGTTGAGAGACACTATTACTGCCTCCACTATCTGCCACACCCCGTTCTCTGTGGCCACAACTGTGCCTCCCACTACCTGCCACCGTTCTCTGTGGCCACAACAGTTCTGAGACACTGTTACTGCCTCCACTACCTGCCACACCCCGTTCTCTGTAGGCACAACTGTTGAGACACTATTACTGCCTCCCACTACCTGCCACCCCCGTTCTTTGTGGCCTAACTGTGAAAGACACTATTACTGCCTCCCACTTCCTGCCACACCCCGTTCTCTGTGGCCACAACTGTTACTGCCTCCCACTACCTGCCACACCCCGTTCTCTGAGGCCACAACTGTTACTGCCTCCCACTACCTGCCACACCCCGTTCTCTGTGGCCATAAATGTTGAGAGACACTATTACTGCCTCCCACTACCTGCCACACCCCGTTCTCTGTGGCCACAACTGTTGCGAGACACTGTTACTGCCTCCCACTACCTGCAACACCCCGTTCTTTCTGGCCACATCTGTTGAGAGACACTATTACTGCCTCCCACTACCTGCCACACCCCGTTCTCTGTGGCCACAACTGTTGAAGACACTGTTACTGCCTCCCACTACCTGCACCCCGTTCTCTGTTGCCACAACTGTTGACACTCTTACTGCCTCCACTACCTGCCACCTCCGTTCTTTGTGGCTAACTGTTGAGACACTATTACTGCCTCCACTACCTACCCCATTCTCTGTAGCTGCTTCTTCTGCCTCCCACTACCTGCAAACCCCGTTCTCTGTGGCCACAACTGTTGAGAAATTTCTGCCTCCCACTACCTGCCACACCCGTTCTCTGTAGCCTGAGTATTACTGCCTCCCACTACCTGCCACACCCCGTTCTCTGTGGCCACAACTGTTAGAGACACTGTGCCTCCTCACTACCTGCCACACCCAGTTCTCTGTGGCTACAACAGTTACTGCCTCCCACTACCTGCCACACCCAGTTGCCTGTGGCCACAACTGTTACTGCCTCCCACTACCTGCCACACCCGTTCTCTGTGGCTACAGCACACACTGCCTCCCACTACCTGCCACACCCCGTTCTCTGTGGCCACAACTGTTACTGCCTCCCACTACCTGCTACCCAGTTCTTTGTGGCCACAACTGTTGAGAACATGTTACTGCCTCCCACTACCTGCCACCCCGTTCTCTGTGGCCACAACTGTTGAGACACTATTACTGCCTCCCACTACCTGCCACACCCATTCTCTGTGGCCCACAACTGTTGAGAGACACTGTTACTGCCTCCACTACCTGCCACACCCCGTTCTCTGTACAACTGTTACTGCCTCTCCACTACCTGCCACACCCCGTTCTCTGTGGCCCTAGCTATTACTGCCTCCACTACCTGCCACGTTCTCTGTGGCTGGCTGTTACTGCCTCCCACACCTGCCACACCCCGTTCTCTGTGTGGCTACAACTGTTACTGCCTCCACTACCTGCCACACCCCGTTCTCTGTGGCCTAGCTGTTACTGTCTCCACTACCTGCCACACCCCGTTCTCTGAGGCCACAACTGTTACTGCCTCCCACCACCTGCCACACCCCGTTCTCTGTGGCCACAACTGTTGAGAGACACTATTACTGCTACCACTGCACTTGCCACTGGCCACACTGTGAGAGACACTATTACTGCCTCCCACTACCTGCCACACCCCACGTTCTCTGTGGCCACAACTGTTACTGCCTCCCACTACCTGCCACACCCCGTTCTCTGAGGCCACAACTGTTACTGCCTCCCACTACCTGCCACCCCGTTCTCTGTGGCCATAACTGTTGAGGAACATATTACTGCCTCCAACCTGCCACACCCCGTTCTCTGTGTACAACTGTTGAGACACTGTTACTGCCTCCACTACCTGCAACACCCCATTCTTTCTGGCCACAACTGTTGAGACACTATTACTGCCTCCACTACCTGCCACACCCGTTCTCTGTGGCAAAACTGTTGAACACTATTACTGCCTCCCACTACCTGCCACACCCCGTTCTGTGGCCCTGGCTTCAGTCTGAGGAACACTTTACTGCCTCCTCCCACTCTGCCACACCCCGTTCTCTGTGGCCACAACTGTTTGAGACACTATTACTGCCTCCCATACCTGCCACCTCCGTTCTCTGTGGCTCCACTGTTGAAACACTATTACCCTCCCACTACCTGCCACCCCGTTCTCTGTGGCCACAACTGTACTGCCTCCCACTACCGCAAACCCCGTTCTCTGTACAGCTGTTGAGGAACACTATTACTGCCTCCACTACCTGCCACACCCCGTTCTCTGTGGCCACAATTGTTACTGCCTCCCACTACCTGCCACACCGTTCTGTGACAACTGTTGGAACACTGTTACTGCCTCCCACTACCTGCCACACCCAGTTCTCTGTGGCCACAACTGTTACTGCCTCCCACTACCTACTCTGATTGCCTGTGGCTGTCACTGCCTCCCACTAACTGCCACACCCCGTTCTCTGTGGCCACAGCACCTACTGCCTCCCACTACCTGCCACACCCCGTTCTCTGTGGCTAGCTGTTACTGCCTCCCACTACCTGCCACACCCCTTTTCTTTGTGGCCACAACTGTTGAGAG
>NW_024727173.1:0-24779 GCF_018991925.1 Homarus americanus
TCTAAAGGAGCACGACGGGCACGACCTCTAAGCTCAGACGCCGGCGAGTTCACTGATAACGACAAAGAAATGAGCAACAATTTGAATAAATATCAACAGTTTTCACCACCGAAAATTTAAACATGATACCTGAGGCACCGACTCTTTCAGAGATAGTTGAAAACAAATTAAGGAGATAGTAGTGACTAGTAAGGATGTTAGTAAGCAAATATCAAACTAGAGCCCATTATGTCACCTGGTCCTGATGAGATATTTGCCAGAGTATTACAGGAATGTAAGGAAGAGCTTAGTATTCCTTAGCAAAGTTATTTAACTGTCCTTAAAAACAGGTGTAGTACCAGAATCCGGAGGATAGCGAATGTAACTGATTTTCGAGATGATAGATCACTATCCTCTAACTACCGCCCAATCAGTCTAACATCAATAGTAGGCAAATACGGAAGAAATCATTTCAAACTCTATTCGAAACTGGATGGAGAAGCACCGATTGATCAATGATTCCCAGCATGGCTTCACAAGCGGACGTTCTTGTCTAACTAATCTATTAACATTCTCTTCATCAGTTTTCGAATCGGTGGACGAGGGGCACAATTATGATGTGGTATATCTCGACTTTAGCAAAGCCTGACAGAGTCCCCACGAAAGACTAATTAGAAAGGTAGAAGCTCATGGCATCAAAGGAAATATCCTTAAATGGATTAGGCGTGGTTACAGGACAGGAAACAGCGAGGAGCATTAACGGCACTAAGTCCCATTGGAGCAACGTCACGTGAGTTCCCAATGCTCAGTACTTGACCATTATGTATTATATACATAAACGACATAGATATCGGTATAGACAGCAACACAAGTAATTTGCTGATGACTCTAAAATAGACGTGTTATTAAATTCACGAGGACCAGCAAAACTACAGGAAGATTCAAACAAATTTTCGAATGGTCTAAAAATGGCAGCTGAAATTCAACGTGACAAATGTAAAGTACTCAGTATAGAAGATGTAAACATGGAAACCAGATACCAGATGAACAACGATGCCATAGAGAAATCCGACTGCGAGAGAGAGAGATTTAGAGTAATATAAGTAGGAACCTGCCACGTAAACGATGTGTTTTGCTCGTAACAAGGCTAATAAAGTACTTGGGTTCATAACAAAGGAGTGTTAGTTACAAGACTAGGAGGTCATCCTAAACTGTATCTTGCTCTTGTGAGACCACACCTGGATTACACAGTTCAGTTCTGTTCACCGTATTACAGAATGGATATAGAATCCCTGGAGAATTCAGAGGAGAATGACAAGACTAATCCCGGCATTGGAACCTGGTATAGAGACAGGTTAACATCTTAATTTGCATCTCGAGAAGACGTAGAGCGAGGGGCGACCTGATAGAGGTGTACAAGTGGAAGGCAGGGCTAAACAAAGGGGACATTACAAAGGTACTCAAACTATCCAACGGAGCGAACTCGTAACAATGGTTTTAAATTAGACAAATTTAGATTTAGGCGGGAAATAGGTAAACACTGGTTTGGAAACAGAGTGGTGGATGAATGGAACAGTTACCAAATATCACCATTAACTCGAATACGCTGAATAGCTTCAAACATAGGTTGGATGCTTATATGAGCAATAGGGGTTGGTGTAAACGGACTGCCCAGTATGGGCCAATAGGCCCTCTGCAGTTTCCTCCATTCATTGTGTTCTTGTGTTTGCAAGCCCAATTTGCAGCCCTATGTCGTGGTCAGGTCAGCAAGTCCATCATCACCAACAGCACACAAGCAAGTCAGGTCTTATCGGTTGCCATGTGTTGGAGAAATAAGGGTGGAAGAATGGGGGGGGTTGGAGGGTATTGGAGGGGTGTGAGGGGTGTTGAAGGGGGAGGGGTGTTGGAGGGGTGGGAGGGTGTTGGAGGGGGTGGAGGGGTGTTGGAGGTGGTGGGGTGGTGGGGGGGGTGTGGAGGGGTGGGGGTGGGGGGAGGTAGTGGAGGTGGGGAGGGTAGGGAGGTGGGGGATTGGAGGGGAGTTGAAGGTAGTGCTGGATGGAGGGGTGTGGAGGGCAGAGGGTGATGGAGGTAGTGAAGGGCTGAGGAGAGGATGGAGGGTGTTGAAAGTAGTGTAGGTGGAGGGGTGATGGAGGTAACGAAGGTGGTGGAGGTATGAAGGTGGGGTGGAGGGGTGGGGAGATAGGAGGGCCTCAAAGGGCAGGTGCAGGGCAGGAGCCGCGCCTCAGCAGTTGATTTTGACGTGAGTCCACACTGCCCAGGTCATCCAGCACACGTAGCGTGGTCCGCCTTACCCTACAAAATTTTTGTGTGTGTGGGTGGTCGTGACAGTGAACGTTGTGGCAGCATAGTGGCAGGGAGGTGACGCAATGTCTAGCAATAAAGCGGTTGTCCGGTCCGCCCTGATCTGGGTCGGGGCCGGACCGCGACCGTGGAGACAGAGGCAGAGAAGCGGTTGCCAGGTTTTGACCTGCCCATGAAAGGGCTTCAGCGGTGAGCCGCTCAGGTGAAGGCCCGCCTGGTGCCCCGGGACGACGGGCGGTCGATGACGGCCGGAGACCATCTGGCGCCTGGCCGCCGCCGCTGGCGACGCAGCCGACGGAGCCACGATAGATGGGCCGCCCGTGACTCAGACCACGGGAGTGAAGGAGAAGGTCAGGGAGGCCGACGTAACAGCCTTCGACAACGGACGCAGTGTAAGCTGACGCGACGAGGATCTCACGGCGGAGGTCGGTAGGCAGTAACGACAGCGAGCAGGGAAACCCAGCGAAGATGGCCAGGAGCGCCGTGGTCGAGATGCCTGAAGGGCGAGAGATCAAGCGATCCAAAAGCAGCGGGGGAGGTGATGCTGCTGAGTTCTAAGGGCGACTGGATCACGCCCCCTAAGATGCCAGAGAAACTCGCCCCTGAACCTGTTATAGAGCCAAAAGTCCCTTACTTACCACTCAAGGCAGAGGAGGTGAGTAGCACTGAGTCACACTTTATGTACCACAGGTAGTAAATGAGTCTTAGTCCATTAAGCAATGTCAAGAGTAGGGCAGGGAGGTGACCCTTGTTGGCGTCACCTAGAGCAGCGCCGCCAGAGAGACTTACTACTATTGTATTATCTCTTATTGGTTCATTGATCTTGTGTTAACAGAAGTGTATATTAATCCCATTAACCCAACAACTCCTGTTAATTTCACGTCGGTCATCACTCACACACCCAACAGAGATTATCGCCCATTAAACTGTGAAAACAAACCACTGTTATGTATAAAGCTATTCATTTCTATGTATTATGATTATACACATGTTCGTCTACGGCCAGTCAGAAATCCCCCCACGATATAAATAAACACATAAGTTAACTATTATGCATTTATTCTTATTTATCGAGTTAATGAAAACGAATCAAGGTAAGTGAGCACATTAAGCGAACGGAGGAAAGTAAACTGAAGTAAGGAAGATGAAAGAACAAAAAAACGGAGAAAGAATTAATGACAACGCCGCTTAAACCCACACGAAGAAACAGGAATACTCACTTAACATCAACAGTAAACTAAACAGACAAACAATATGGAGGCCTTGTAGTCCAGGTGGAGAAAACTGTCTTCTTACCGTTAAATTTATAAGTGTTAACTGTTGTCAATATTTCGTAAGTCTTCTGAAACACTATTATTACTACTACTACTACTACGACTACTACTACTACTACTACTCCTAATAATGTTGAATCTGGCTTTTTCTTATAAACAAAAGCCAATCAGTTGTTTACTTTAGAAGATGAGTTCGTATGAAAAATTGTCTAAAAAAAGCGCATCAATTTGTTCATCAATATTTCGTTCTTATAAACAAATGAACATCAATTCATTTATCTATATTTCGTCCTTGTAAACAAATGAACATCAATTCTTCATCTATATTTCGTCCTTAAAACAAAAAGAACATCAATTCTTCATCTATATTTCTGTCCTTGTAAACAAATGAACATCAATTCCTTCATCTATATTTCGTCCTTATAACAAAAGAACATCAATTCCTTCATCTATATCTCGTCCTTATAAACAAAAGAACATCAATTCCTTCATCTATTTCGACCTTATAAACAAATGAACATCAATTCGTTCATCTATATTTCGTCCTTATAAACAAATGAACATCAATTTTCATCTATATTTCGTCCTTGTAAACAAATGAACATCAATTCCTTCATCTATATTTCGTCCTTATAAACAAAAGAACATCAATTCCTTCATCTATATTTCGACCTTATAAACAAATGAACATCAATTCCTTCATCTATATTTCGTCCATAAAACAAATGAACATCAATTCCTTCATCTATATTTCGTCCTTATAAACAAAAAGAACATCACCTTCATCTATATTTCGACCTTATAAACAAATGAACATCAACTCCTTCATCTATATTTCGTCCATATAAACAAATGAACATCAATTCCTTTCATCCATATTTCGTCCTGTAAACAAAAGAACATCAATTCCTTCATCTATATTTCGTCCTTATAAACAAATGAACATCACCTTCATCTATATTTCGTCCATATAAACAAATGAACATCAATTCTTCATCTATATTTCGTCCTTATAAACAAAGACATCAAGATCGGTTATATACAGTCAACAAGGCTCAGTGACAACTTCACTGTACTGTAAAATTAATAATACAAGAGGAATATTTATTTTTTTACTTATGACTAATTCTATATTAAAAGACAACCAATAATTTACCCATATTTCTTATTCGTGCTTAATCTGTCCATCTATCTGTCTGTCTGTCTGTCTGTCCGTTCGTATTCTCTATTCCGTACCTTTACTTCTCTCCAACATGTATGTGCGATGGCTCTTTGAGGAAATAAAGCAACAGAGAGAGAGAGAGATGACTATCCTCCCCCCTCGCCACCCAACCCTATAAACGTCCATCCTGTCTATTGTGTCTCTCAGCTTCTATCTCCATTATCTCTGTCATTATCTCTCTGTTTCTCCATTTACGATATGTTCCACAACTTCTCATCTGTCCATCTATCTATCTATCGTCTGTTCTCTTTTCAGAAAAATGAAGTTATGGATGTATCGTTGTATAGTATAATAATAATAATAATTAATTGGTTTATTGATGTTCAGGAGCCGAAGGTTGAAAAATATATATTGGACAAAATTGACTTATTACACAAAGACATGGGCCGGGTGGGTCGTTTAACAGGTGTGGGTCGTTTAACAGTGGCCGTTTAATAGGGGTGGGTGGTCGTTTAACATGGGGTGGGTGGGTCGTTTACGGGGTAAGTGGGTCGTTTAACATGGGGCAGGTGGGCCGTTTAACATGGGGTGGTAGGCCGTTTAACATGGGTGGGTGGGTCGTTTAACAAAAGTCATTACTAAAGAAGGAACAATGATTGAACATACGAATTATTATAGTTTACAGTTGATGGCCCGGCCTGGACTGGTCAGGGGGTACCGGTGGTGTGGTGTTCACGGTAGTAACTCGCCTCGAGGTGTTGATATGAAGGACCTCATGGTCATGGCACAGAGGTGTAGTGTTCGTGGTGTAGTAACCCGTCCTCAGGTGTTGATAGAGAAGGACCTCATGGTCGCGAGACACCGGGTGGTGTGGTGTTCACGTGGTGTAGTAACTCGTCCTCGGTGTTGATATGAAGGACCTCACGTGGTCATGGAGACACCGGGTGGTGTGGTGTTCACGTGGTGTAGTAACTCGTCCGGTGTTGATATGAAGGACCTCAGTGTGGAGACACCGGGTGAGGAGTTCACGTGGTGTAGTAACCCGTCCGGGTGTTGATATGAAGGACCTCACGTGGTCATGGAGACACCGGGTGGTGAGGTGTTCACGGTGTAGTAACTCGCCTCGGGTGTTGATATGAAGGACCCTACGTGGTCATGGAGAACTCGTCCTCGGGTGTTGATATGAAGGACATCACGTGGTCATGGAGACACCTGGTGGGGTGTTCACGTGGTGTAGTAACTCGTCCTCGGTGATATGAAGGACATCACGTGGTCATGGAGACACCGGGTGGTGTGGTGTTCACGGTGTAGTAACTCGCCCGGTGTGAATGAAGAACATCACGTGGTCATGGGAGACACCGGTGGTGTGGGTTCACGTGGTGTAGTAACTCGTCCTCGGGTGTTGATATGAAGGACCTCACGTGGCCGTGGAGACACCGGGTGTGTGGTGTGGTGTCACAGTAACCGCCCCTGCTGGGTGGTGGTGTGTTATCTCGTAGCCGGCCAGCCCTGTTGTTCCCAGTGGTAACTGATTAGCACCTCCTGGTCAGCAGACAGCGGTCAGTTCCCAGGGTGCTTATCTCACTGGTGGGTCGTGGCTCACTGGTACTGTCTGGTGCTGAATTCACTGGCTTAACACTGTTCATCACTGTTCAACACTGATCCCACTTCTTTCCAAAACGAAGTTGTCACTTTAGATTATGTAGATATCCCGGTGGTGAGGATGGGTCGGGGAGAGGGACTTGGGGAATGGGCCGACATTGGCCAAGGGGGGCCGCTGTTCAGCAGGAGCAGCGCCTGATAGGTCTTGACCCGACGGTTGTTAAGGATGTAGTGTGTGTTTACAGGTAAATTAACGAATAGAACGAATAAATAGAACGAATAAATAGAACGAATAAATAGAACGAATAGAACGACTAAATAGAACGAATAATTACTATAATAGTAATAATAATAATAACTTTACGACAACAACAACAACAATAACAAATAACATTGCCAAAAATGTCAACAAACCACAATGTCATAATTATCATTGATTTCCGCACATTTCACCTTTGCTCTTTACACCGAGAGAAAGACAACTGACCTACATGAAGACTAGGATCACGTACACACCTGTAATGATGGGTCAGGTGTGTGTGTGTATTGTCGAATCTTTCAAGTCCTGAGGGTTATATATTGATGATTATTATTGTTTCTAAAATAGAGGTGGACAGGAGGGGTGGATAGGGAGGGGTGGGAATGGAGTGAGGCGGGATGGAGTGGGGGTAGAATAGTGTGGAGGGGTGGTATTTTTGGTCACTTCCCTCAGGTACATGTAATTAACGCTACATAGCCACACGTACAGAGATAACTATCTATAAGCTGTAACTGCCTGTAACTAAACTAAAACTTTATGCTTGTTTTGTTCCCGTTAAGAAAAAGCTATCCAAGGTGATCTGTGTGTGTGTGTGTGTGTGTGTGTGTGTGTGTGTGTGTGTGTGTGTACGTGAGAATCTGAAAGTTGTACACTATCATAATCTGAGTAATTCCAATACCCTACTGTCCACCATTACATGTGTACCTTTAAAATGTATGTATGAACGTGTTTATACAAATGTGCACATGTGTATGTTTCTTTAATGCTTGTTTGAGTAGTCACACGTACACACAATTGAGGTGGAGAGAGAGAGAGAGAGAGAGAGAGAGAGAGAGAGAAAAGAGAGAGAGAGTACTGTGTTAATTAAGGAGTATACAGGTGAGGCGATATCAATTTAATTCTTCACAGGTGAGATGTTTATTTAAGGCAGGTAGACCTAGATACAGGTACAGACCAACATATGCTAACATAGACTCAACATATGCTAACATAGACTCAACATATGCTAACATAGACTCAACATATGCTAACATAGACTCAACATATGCTAACATAGACTCAACATATGCTAACATAGACTCAACATATGCTAACATAGACTCAACATATGCTAACAATATGTACACCAAAGATTTATTCACCTGACCTAATTATTAAGTTGTATTTCATTAATCAACAACGAACGTTATTGTATTAACATTCTTCTAAAGTGATGATTTATTTGTCGTCATTCTTACTACAGTAGAATGACTGAGGTCAGGTGTTATCAGCAGGGCTGACCAGGTGTAGTGTAATCTGTCAACACTACTGGACCGATTTAAATCTTACTTAGGGATTTATGGAGCGGATTATACAGTACATATAGATTATTATTATTATTATATATTATTATTATTATTATTATTATTTTATTATTATTATTATTATTATTATTATTATTATTATTATTATTATTATTATTATTATTATTATTATTATTATCACTACTGTTAAATAAGGTGTAGGTGGTGATTCTTCAGGTGATTCTCTTTTATAAAATACATTAATTTGTTAGATTACTCCAAAGTACTTAAACCAGGTGATTAAATGTCATATGTACCCTAGTCATTAGGAGAGCTTGTTAACCAAGGCACAGGTGATTAAATTCCATGTAACCTGTAATTAGCACAACTCATCACGTGAATACAGGTCAAGGTGTAGAGGTACCTACTGTGACCTGAAACCTGCCATAACATGATAGTTGGTGACCTGAAACCTGCCATAACATGATAGTTGGTGACCTGAGACTTGTAATATCATACCTGGTGACCTGAGACCTGTAATATATCATACCTGGTGACCTGAGACATGTAATATATCACACCTGGTGACCTGAGACCTGTACTATCATACCCAGACCTGAGACCTGTAATATATCATACCTGACCTGAGACCTGTAATATATCATACCTGATGACCTGAGACCTGTAATATATCATACCTGGTGACCTGAGACCTGTAATATATCATACCTGGTGACCTGAGACCTGTAATATATCATACCTGGTGACCTGAGACGAACTTAAAAAAATAAACTGAACTCCATTTGTTTTGGGGATGTCGATACCTTGCACCCGCTGGCCACCTCCTCTCCCTCACCTCACCTCTCACCCCCAGCGAGGCACACACGACCAGAGGCATAATGGAACCACTAAGAGTACGTGTTTTATTACTATTTTTTTACCCGGCAGATTTAATAAGGACTCAATCATGCAAACGAGTACTTTCTGTCCGCTGGAGTTTGTAATCAACTGAGAACCCGCACAGGAGATGTAAAAGGTCCCTCATTGGTCAGTTGGGATCAAGGAGGTCTGCTATTGGTCGATTAATTCTCTAGTATTATCAGGATGGTTCGTGATTGGTTGTTGGTTTTAGGGATAATGTGTGTGTGTGTGTGTGTGTGTGTGTGTGTGTGTGTGTGTGTGTGTGTGTGTGTGTGTGCGTTTAATATTTTCGTAATCACAGATTTATATATATTTGACGGGAAACAAGACTTAACACCACCTATCTGTTACCTTAGGAACCGTATTGTCGCATCAAACTAACGCGTGATTACGGATATTTTCTTTGACTGGAACAGCTGCTTACTGGTAATACTGTCATGACGTCAAGGGAGGGGTTTGCTGATTGGTAGGTCCTTAGGTGACGGTAGAAGTGGGAGGGGTTTCTGATTGGTAGGTTCTTTAGGTGACGTAAGTAAAGTGTCCAAGTGGTGTTATTACTGCGGTAGGTCACAGAAGGTGGAGGTCAGGTTATTACTGCTGGGGCCCTGAGGAGGAAAGTGGCACCTGGGTCAGTTGGAATGTTAATTTAGACCAGGTCATAAGAGAGTCCTGGAACCTGGAACCATGAGCAAGAGGTTATAACCATTCCTGGAACTAGTTTGAACGAAGACATTTATTGTTATATTTTCGCCTCATATATTATACAAACATATATTAAAATAAGGGATGAAATTAATTTGTACTACGAGTTTTGCTACTTTTACCAACCATAGGAGATGAAGATAAGAAGCTGAATAAGCGAAGTGAAGCAATTTGGACTTAGCGAGTTTTGCTACTTTTACCAACCTTAGGAATAAAAGTTTCATTTGCATTAAGTTACCTGACGTGTATAATGATGATTAATTATAGCTGTGTTTGTTACCTGTATAAATAATATTCCTCCTCCTGATAACTGTATGTTTTAATGGATACCTCAAGTACATTATCATCATTTGCTCTTCTTTCTTTCTTTCTTTTTTCTTTTATCTTTTCTTTTTATCTTTCCTTCTTTTCTTTTTTCTTTCTTTCTTTCTTTCGTTTTTCTCTTTTTCGTTTTTTTTTTCTTTCTTTCTTTCTTTTCTTTCTTTCTTTTTCTTTTCTTTTTTCTTTCTTTTTCTTTCTTTTTTCTTCATCTCTTCTCCTCTCTCTCTTCCTACAGGTGTACAACTCACAGGTACCCAGCCCTCCAGGTAAGGCAAGATATTCAAAACTCACCTGACCCAGGCCCCTCTGTTGTCCTGAACCTGAAACGTCTCTCACTGTTTTGTGGATTAAAAAGAGAGAGAGAGAGAGAGAGAGAGAGAGAGAGAGAGAACTAACCTGACCTCAACCTAAAAACAGGTCTTGGTGTTTATAATGATGCTGCACAAATGTCAGTCGAATCGATCCATCCAAAGGCTTGTGCTGACGAGTTGTGCTGACGAGTTGTGTTGACGAGTTGTGTTGACGGACATGGCCACACACACACACACACACACACACACACACACACTGAATAAATCTAACGACAATACGGCAAAAATAGATGCCAGTCCTAACACGACACAACACAACACAACACTACACAACATTAACCTCCGTATCGTAAAGAAGTCATAACAGCACCCCCTCCCCCCACACCTCCATCCTCAACGACTCCAAGTTGATTCAAAAGTTCGAACTAACTCAGAAGGAACCAAGAACACACACACACACATACATACACACACACACACACACACACACACACACACACACACACAAGAAGTCTGGTAGGTACAAATCTATGTAACACGGATCTTATTACTCAGCCGCCCACCGTCCTCACCTCACCACCCTGATTGACGAGAGAGACAGGTTGGTGATGACGTCATTCAATACCGAGCAGGATTAATGTATTGAGGTTAGGTTAGGTTAGGTTAGGTTATAATTTACATGATAGGTGGGGTAATTTTGGTGGGTTATCTTAATGAGTTTATTTAGTCAATGTATGTATGTAGTATGTATGTATGTATGTATACTACCTTCACATCCAGCCAGGAAAGACACACATAGAGCTAACTAATAAACAGAAACACCCCACACCTACCCTCCCCACACCTACCCCCCCTAAAATTCCCTCCCCAAGCCTTATGACCTTTCCTGTCCACCCACGAGATGGCAGAGTTAATTAATACACTGAGTCCAAATGACCCCACGTGTTACCCAGTAAACGGGGTAATTATCAATGCAATATCTAGCTGCTGAAAATTGTCGCAACACGTACTATCGTTCGAAAAATGTCACAACTCCTAATTGTCAGTTTCTGAACTAGGTACACTTTAAATGTAAGCCGGAACAAAGTGCGTTAAGGTACAGCTAATGTGACGTCAAATGTCCTTATTTATTATTATTATTATTATTATTATTATTATTATTATTATTATTATTAGTAGTAGTAGTAGTAGAAGTAGTATTTATTAACATACTCTAACATGCTCTATCATCTAACATGTATGTTTCAAGAGTAATTAACACATACATACTTCCTATAGTTGTTGAAGGTAAATATAATATAGCTATCTTTATAGAGATCAAATATCTATATTAATAATCAATCGAAGTGTGACCATAATATCGTTTTGATCCAAATGGAAAACACTCACAATTTTGTCATCAGGAACTATACTATGTTCCCAGGGTCCACTGTCGGAGGTTCATTGGTTTGATGGTTCATTGGTTCGAAGGTTCACTGGTCTCGAAGGTTCATTGATTTGATGGTTCACTGGTCTGAAGGTTCATTGGTTCGAAGGTTCATTGATTTGATGGTTCATTGGTTCGAAGGTTCACTGGTTCGAAGGTTCACTGGTCTCGACACTGCACCAGGTATCATAAGTGCAGGAGACTGTACACTAATTACCGTTCACCATAATTATTTCTCATTACTGTACTTCACAATTTTAAATTACCAAACCTATACTTTTAATCTGATCTCTCACACTTACACTGACTGGTGGTGTTTGGCAGTACAGCAGGTCAGCTGACAGGCGCAGGATGTAGGTGCAGGTCACGTACAGATCCAGGATGTGGGGCAGGTCACGACAGGCGCAGGAGGAGGCAAGGGAGGTCTAGGATGTAGGTGCAGGTCACGTACAGGCGCAGGATGTAGGTGCAGGTCACACAGATCCAGGATGTAGGTGCAGGCCGAGAGGTCTAGGATGTAGGTGCAGGTCACGTACAGATCCAGGATGTAGGTGCAGGTCACGCACAGATCCAGGATGTAGGTGCAGGTCACGTCACAGGCGCAGGATGTAGGTACAGGCCACGTAGAGGTTCAGGATGTAGGTGCAGGTCACGTACAGGCGCAGGATGGTGCAGGTCACGTACAGATCCAGAAGGTGCAGGTCACACGCAAATTTAATGACGGACAAGAGACATGACTAGACCAATGAAAACCTTCCACGAAAACATTGACGAATCAGAAGACGAGGAAGAACACCAACTACCTAACAGTGTAGTTGGTAGTTGTGAATTATTCAGCCTCGCCTTTTGGTTCGGTTCATTTAGCAAGACGTCATTTGCTTTAGATCGATAATTGGCAATGATAAAGTTAAATATATTGTATTATATACCGATTATTGCACTAATTACAACTACTTATGAATTTTTTCTATAATTACTTCAATATCTAGATAAATAATTAAAGTAAATATTCACATTAACAAAAATCTAAATATATATTATAGTCCCCGTGGCCTCACAAACACACCGTTTTAATAACTCAAAAACATGAAGATTAGGAACCACAGCTGCTCAGGAAACCTGAGGTCAAACAATAGCATAGAACCTGAGGTCAAAACAATAGCATAGAACTGAGGCTTCAAAACAATAGCATAGAACCTGAGGCTTCAAAATAAACCTGAGGCTTCAAAACAATACAGTTCCCAAGGCTTCAAAAACAATAGAATAGTTCCGAGACTTAGTTCAGACTTCAAACATAAACCTGAGGGCAGCTCCTCAAGGCTTCAAAACAATAGCACAGTTCCCGAGGCTTCAAAACAATAGCACAGTTCCCGAGGCTTCAAAACAATAGCATAGAACCTGAGGCTTCAAAACAATAGCATAGTTCAAGGCCTAAAAACAATAACGAAGTTCCTGAGACTTCAAAACAATAGCATAGTTCCCGAGACTTCAAACAATAGCATAGTTCCCGAGGCTTCAAACAACAGCATAGTTCCCAAGGCTTCAAAAACAATAGCACAGTTCCCGAGGCTTCAAAACAATAGCACAGTTCCCAAAACAAACAATAGCATAGAACCTGAGGCTTCAAACAATAGCATAGTCCCGAGGCTTAAAAACATAGCATAGTTCCCGAGGCTTCAAAACAATAGCATAATAGTCTCGAGACTTCAAAACAACAGCAGTTCCGAGGCTTCAAAACAATAGCATAGTTCCCGAGGCTTCAAAACAATAGCATAGTTCCCGAGGCTTCAAAACAATAGCATAGTTCCCGAGGCTTCAAAACAATAGCATAGTTCCCGAGGCTTCACAATCTCGTGTTTTCTTTTCGTGTTTTGAAGTAAGTCGTTATCTACGGCACATTCTTGTCAAGTGCTGATGTTTACATGTCTCTTAACACTATAATAATATTGTGATAATTCCTGTGTGTGTGTGTGTGTGTGTGTGTGTGTGTGTGTGTGTGTGTGCGTGTGTTCCGAGGGTCCGTTCATTGTGTTGATGGTTAGGTTAGGTTAGGTTAGGTTAGGTTAGGTCCCTGGGCAAGATCTTTGAACCAACGAATATCTCTTAATGTCTCTTTCCGTCTAATACTGTCTATTTTTTCTTTTACTGTCTCTTTCCGTCTAGTGCTTATATTTCTGTCAGCTCTTCTTCTTTCCGCTCATCTCTATTTCCGTCTATTACTGCCTATTTCCATCTATTACTGATTATTTCCGTCTATTACTGTCTATTTGCATATTCTATTCAGTCTATCACTGACTCCTTTCCGTCTATTACTGTCTAATTTCCCCTATTTCTGTCTTTCCGTCTATTTCTGTCTAAACTTTTAACAACTAGAGATGTTAACACTAGCCCGCCAGTATTCTGCTGCACAGCACAATAACGCTGAGGTGTTTGAGTTACTGGTGTATTGTGCAACAACTGCAATACAACGCAACACAATGGTACAACACCAACACAATGCTACCACACAACACAATGCTACACACAACACAATGCTACACACAACACAACTACAACACAACACAATGTTACACACAACACTGCAAATTAAAACAATTCAGGTAAAACGCAACACTACAGAATGCAATGCAATCAAACAGTATGTGATGCAACAAACAGAATTTCACGCAACACACAGAATGTAATGCAACATATAGAAGGCAATGCAACACCCAAAAATACCACTACTAATTATAACAATATAATACTGTACCAAATAACAGTGTCACGTGTCAAGTGAACTCCAAAAGTAATCTTATAGGAGGAAAAAGTGAAGGTAGGCCTATCTAGTGACGTCTATAAACTGTCGTCAATAAATGAGGAAGTTTCTTGACGATATAAACAGTGTGTAGAAGTGACCGCAAGAAGTGTGTTTCCCATTTCTATGTGACTGAATAATATCCATAAGTGGGTGACTATACAGTTAGTAGATCAGGATTAACTATAGCACCTTGATGGATAGAAGGATTAAATCATGGCACCCAAACCCAACTTAACATAATCCAGCCAAACCTAACCTAACCAAACTTAACCTAACCTATATATATTTTTTCTCTCATAATAATAATAATAATAATAATAATAATAATAATAATAATAATAATAATAATAATAATAATAATAATAATAATAATAATAATAATAATAATAATAATAATAATAATAATAATAATAATAATAATAATAATAACAATAATAACAATAATAATAATAATAATAATAATAATAATAATAATAATAATAATAATAATAATAAATAAATACAAAACTTAAAATTAAAAGGATCAATAGTGAGAACAATATATGTATAGTTGTGTTATCAATAGTAAGAGAAACAATTGAGACCCAACAACTGTGTGTAAATGAGGCAGAAAGTCAGATCATCAACCTGTTCACGTTTATCCATTTTCATCTATTTTAAAGTTTACTCCATTCTGTTCCCTTACCTCATTCATCCCCATCTACCTTCTCTTTTATATCACTTCCTTCATTTTCTTCACTTCCCTCATCCTTCTGTCGTTTCCCTCCACTTTGCCCCTCTTAACACTTCCCTCGGGGCACTCCTATTATGGCAGAATGCACAGGGTGTGTAGTGATTAGCCTTGGTACACACCTGTCATTAAGGGCCTCTTGGGAAGGTAATCACACACACACACACACACACACACACACACACACACACACACACACACACACACACACACACACACACACACACACACCAGGAGATCGAACGCCATATCTCCCACAGCCGCGGTCAGGAGGGAGGGAAGGCTGGTGGCAACCTCAGGCAACCTGTCCTTGGTGGCAACCTGGCAACCTGTCCTTGGTGGCAACTTGTGCAACCTGTCCTTGGTGGCACCTTGTGGCAACCTGTCCTTGGTGGCAACTTAGGCAACCTGTCCTTGGTGGCACCCTTGTGGCAACCTGTCCCAGGCAACTTCTGGCAACCTGTCCTTGGTGGCACCTTGTGGCAACCTGTCCTTGGTAGCAACTTCTGCTACGGCATCAGAAACCTTGTGTTGATGACTCTTGCAACAGGTTTTGTGACGTGAAAATATATATAAAAGTATAGAGGCGGAGGTGAGGGGGGTGAGGGGGGTGAGGGAGGGGGGGAGGGGAGGAGGGGGGTGAGGGAGGTGGTGAGGGGGTAGGTAATGGGGGGTTAGTGAGGTAGGGTACGAACAGCCACAACAGGTCACCAAACACCATGTTCGTGAGTCAAGTCTTTCAACCACTCGAGAATCACATCTTGAAATTTATTGAAACCTTCCGGGAAACATGAGGACGGAAGGTAACCGCTCATAAGGTCATCTGTCAGCCCTACTAGACTGAACCACTCGCTCTGTCAGCCTAACCAAAATAAGACGTAATGAATCTTCCAACCACAACCACCACAACCACAACAACCACAACAACAACAACCACCACAACCACCACAACCACAACAACAACAACCACCACAACCACCACAACCACAACAACAATAATGGAAAGAAGATTATGATTTGATTTTAGAGAGGAGGATAAGGCAGCCATCTTGGAACCACTGCTTGATGTCCTCTCTCTCTCTCAAAATGGCCGTGGGTCAGGACGAGAGGGTAGTGGTCTGATATGATGAATAAGGAGGGCGATCAATGGGGAGGGGGAGGGGGAGGGGGGGGGGGTTATGTTGCGCTTATGACTGAGTTCTGTGTGTGTGTGTAGTGGTCACGTGTGTGTGTGTGTGTTCTGAGCGTGTGTGGTTGACCCCATTCATGGGTCATATCCAGACAGTTAACTTAGGCCACAACATGAACAGGGTGTGTGTGTGTGGTGATTGTTGCACACACACACACACACACACACACACACACACACACACACACACACACACACACACACACACACACACACACACACACACACACACTCCACCCATAATGCCATTGTTGACACATCGTGTTTACAAAGTGATGCCTGGCTACGATAATACCCTAACTACTGATACCTGATGTAATAAGTGGAATTGGCAGTTAAAGACCTTGGTTAGTGAACTGGGGGGGGGGAGGTGAGTTAGCAGGTCTTATATAATTTGATGTTCGTTAATGAATCACAATCTGAGAGGAGGAGGAGGAGGAGGAGGAGAACCTGGAATAAGGAGATAATTGATGAATGAATTAAAGTGGGTTGACAACCCAACAATGAAATAACTCTCTCTCTCTCTCTCTCTCTCTCTCTCTCTTACACTTTCTATGTCTCTTTCTTTGTTTCTTTCTGACGCTATAAGACATATTGTTTTCGCTGTTCAGAGGTTCATTGTTTCCCTAGGTACGACCCTTAACCCCTTGAGTACGACGACTTAACTTGAGTACGACGACTTAACCCTTTGAGTACGACCACTAACCCCAGGTACGACGACTTAACCCTTTGAGTACGACCATACCCCTTGAGTACGACGACTTAACCTTTAAGTACGACGACTTAACCCTTTGAGTACGACGACTTAACCCCTTGAATACAACGACCAAGTGAATTTACGGCACCTGAATATTTTCCTCTGCGGGTCCAGTAACCTCAGAAGTAAAGTTTACTGCCACAGACCTGCAGACTGAAACTAACGGGCGAACATTCAGCAGACACCTTCCCCCAGCTGTCATAGGAGAATCATTCAATAGTTAAATGAAATAACGATCAGCTGTAACTCAGAAATTCTAGTGGGTAACATTGAGACATATGACATCACCAAATAATTAGCAACATATTGAAAAGCTAATTGAATAATTTAGCTGTACAATGTTAATGAATATTTTATGTACAATGTTAAGTGAATATTTTAGCTGTACAATGTTAAGTGAATATTTTAGCTGTACAATGTTAATTGGATATTTTAAGCTGTACAATGTTAAAGTGAATGTTTTAGCTGTACAATGTTAAGTGAATATTTTAGCTGTACAATGTAAAATGTCATATATATTAGCCATGATGTCTTAGCTATGTCTATAAATTAGAGCTACTTACGGTGTTTATACGTAATTCTATCATTATTATTATTATTATTATTATTATTATTATTATTATTATTATTATGTTACAAGAACCAAAGTTACCCTGTTAAACCTTTTTATATCCACATCCAAAGCTGGTTTAATGATCGACCAATTACTCCTTGTTTGGCTGCCAGTTCTGTCGTTAACCCCCTCCATCCTTCCTCCTTAATGACCAAACGAGAGACGAGTGATTTGCCATTACGTACGGCTGGAAATTGCGACTAAATCTTCCTCTTCCGTCTCAGCCCACCCCGCGTCTAGGTCCAGGTATAAACAAAGGCGATTTCAGGATTAACTCTCATTAATCCACACAAAGTCATTCGATTACACCTGGATTTATTACAATATATTCAACGTGTTTTTTTGTGTTTTTTTACCTTTAATAATCTTTCACACCACGTGGTCTATGTTTAGGTATTAAAGATGATGAAGAAATTGTGTGTGTGTGTGTGTGTGTGTGTGTGTGTGTGTGTGTGTGTGTGTGTGTGTGTGTGTGGTGGAAGGTGTTATGGTGTTTTTTTGATGTTTTTATAATGTTTATTTATTCACCTGTTTGTCTGTCTGTCTGTCTGCCAACCAGTCTGTCAGTCTGCTCTCTCTCACCTCAGGACAGTGTTGCCACCTTAGGTTATAATTCATAAAAAAAAGAAATAAAAATCAAATATAAGTGACGGGAAGACAAGAGGAAATTGGGCCATTCTTAGGCGATTAAGGTCAAGCAAGGTCACTGAGGTGGCGCTGCTGGAGGTCTAGTGAGCCTGACGTCATAACTTTCGTGGTGACGTCATTACTTTGGTGACGTCATTACTTTAGTAAAAACGTCTAAACTCGTCTAAACACGTCTAAACTCGTCTAAAAACGTCTAAACTCGTCTAAACACGTCTAAACTCGTCAAAAACGTCTAAACTCGTCTAAAGACGTCTAAACTCGTCAAAAACGTCTAACTCGTCTAAACTCGTCTAAAAACGTCTAAACTCGTCTAAACACGTCTAAACTCGTCTAAGACGTCTACACTCGACTAAAAACGTCTAAACTCTTCTAAACACGTCTAAACTCGTCTAAAAACGTCCAAAGTCGCCTAAAAACGTCTAAATTCGTCTAAAAACGTCCAAACTCGCCTACAAACGTCTAAACTCGTCAAGACGTCTAAACTGTCTAAAACGTCTAAACTCGTCTAAACCGTTAAACTCGTCTAAACACGTCTAAACTCGTCTAAAAACGTCTAAACTCGTCAAGACGTCTAAACTCGTCTAAAACGTCTAAACTCGTCTAAACTCGTCTAAAACGTCCTAAACTCGTCTAAACACGCTAAAGCTCGTCTAAAACGTCTACACTCGTCTAAAACGTCTAAACTCGTCTAAACACGTCTAAACTCGTCTAAAAACGTCTAAAGTCGTCTCAAAACGTCTAAATTCGTCTAAAAACGTCCAAACTCGCCTACAAACGTCTAAACTCGTCTAAAGACGATCTAAACTCGTCTAAAACGTCTAAACTCGTCCTAAACGTCTAAACTCGTCTAAAACACGTCTAAACTCGTCTAAACACGTCTAAAACAAGTCTAAACTCTGTCTAAACCTCAATGCAAAAACGTCTAAACTCGTCTAAACTACGTCTAAACTCCCCTAAAACATCTAACTCTCTAAACACGTCTAAAAACATCTAAACTCGTCTAAAATCGTCTAAACTCGTCTAAACACGTCTAAACTCGTCTAAGAACGTCTAAAGCCTCGTCTAAAAACGTCTAAACTCGTCTAAACACGGTTAAACTCGTCTAAAACACGTCCTAAACTCGTCTAAAAACGTCTAAAGTCGCCCAAAAACGTCTAAACTCGTCTAAACACGTCAACTCCTATAAAGACGTCTAAACTCGTCTAAAAACGTCTAAACTCGTCTAAACACGTCTAAACTCGTCTAAAAACGTCCTAAAGTCGCCTAAACACGTCTAAACTCGTCTAAAAACATCTAAACTCGTCTAAACACTTTAAACTCGTCACAAAAATCTAAAAGTCGTCCAAAGACGTCCTAAACTCGTCTAAAAACGTCTACAGCTCGTCTAAAAACGTCTAAACTCGTCTAAAAACGTCTAAACTCGTCTAAACACGTCTAAACTCGTCTAAAACGTTAAACACGTCTAAACTCGTCTAAAAAACGTCTAAACTCATAAACACGCCTAAACTCATCTAAACTCGTCTCCAACTCGTCTAAACGTCTTATTCCCCTGATCATATAATACCTATATCACTGTAAATAACACCCAGAACCGAATATTATATATGTAGATTTAAAGTATAATATTTATTTATGTTTTAAGGGACCCAAAATATAAACCTTTATTTGTTATTGCAGTCCTGTACGACATTTTTCCTTCCCTAGGTGTGTGTGGTCATATAAGTGCTGCCAGACGTATAATGTATTGCCCCCCTCCATCCTCCTGTGGCTGTTCATATTAGCAACCTTCTCTTTTGTAATCAAATATCTGAACGGATCAACGACACTATGAAACAAACGTAAACAAACACCTAAATGGACGAACAAACAAACACTGGACTTACCTGTATCACGGCACAGGTGTATGTTTGAGCCAACGAGATGAGTTGAGTGATCAGGGAACCATTGAAGGCGAGAAGCTGTACCTGTAGAGATAAAAGTGATTACACGTCTTAGAAAAAACTGAAGAGCAATTACTTATCAATTATTAACCTCCCAAAACCGGATTTAATCTTGCAAACCCTGTCCGTTATTGGGAGGATTCCGCTATTGAGAATGTCCGGTAGGAAGTCCGCTATTGAGAGGGTTTACTTGTATTCAAGGTGATATTGGGTAAAACTGATGATTATTTAGAAAAAAAATACAGTAAATAACTCAGCGTCTCTGTTTACCGAAACCTTCAAACTTGCCAATTATCCTGAATTTCCGATTACAATTTGGAATGATATCGAAATTCACCCATGGAAATATTGATAATGTGCAGTCAGGGTCCAAAAGTCTTGAACACTTTACAGTATTTTGGCATGTAAGTACCGAAGATCTTGGGTAGTAAGAGTTGCCATATTATGCAAAGTGTTCAAGACTTCTGAACCCGACTGTACCTCGTCTATATTTTTTTCCGTAATCCATGAAAAAAAAGTTCCATGGATTTTAAACCTTCGTGAACGCACCAATGGTTGTGTCTTCACCATCTGACTTGTGCTGAATGAACCTTTCAATTATAACCGATGGACCAACCACACTTAGCGTATTTAATCTGAAAACTGTGTACAAAAGGCAACTCATATTCCTTCCCTCACTTCTGATTGTCACTACAGGGGTTAAAACTACAATCAGAATCATAGAATAATCAGAACTTCGCACTCAGTTATTTACCTGAGTGTCAGTATCTATCCCAGAGTCTCTAAAGAACGATATGTAATTTGAACCTATACGGACCCGAACCCTTTGCCCGAGTCAGTAAGGCAGAACTACTATTACTACTACTACTACTACTACTACTACTACTACTACTACTACTACTACCTTTATTCAAAACGTAGCCTCCAGCCTCACTCAATAACCATGCAGCAACCACTACTACTAATATTACTACTGCGAAATTACTACTACTATCACCAACCCCAGCAACCACTATCACCACCACCCAGCAACAACAACTACTAACATCAACACCACATCACCACAAAACCACCACCCCACACTACCACAACTACCACCACCACCACACACACCACCACACACAACACACACACACACACACAACCACCCACCACCACCACACCCCAGCTACCACACACACCCCACACAACTACCATCTTCGTGTGTGCTGACATGTTGGTCATTATTTACCTAAGTGTTATTAAGCACATATATATATCCTCACAGTGTTGCGTGGTGCACCTACACACACACACACACACACACACACACACATACACATCACCAGTGATTTTAGTAATAAAACAAGAACAAAATTTTCTAGGGTAATGTGTGTGTACGTTACACTCCATAGATACATACAGACATACAACATACATACACATACATACATACATACATACATACATACATACATACATACACAATTATCAAATAACAGCCACTTGACTAACTAACATGTACTAAATTAAGTGTGTGTGTGTGTGTGTGTGTGTGTGTGTATTGTATTAATATTAGTCTAGGTTAAGGATTGATATGTGTTTCAAATCAACAAAATCCTAATTACTCCTAAATACTATCCAAATCACCTCCCATAATAACTAAACTACCTATATCATAAGGTGTAAATAAGGTAAATACTCAGATCAGGTGAGGTCATACAAGAGTGAATTAGAGGCCGGTTGATAAGGGTCCTCCAGAGTAACCACAGGGTGACGACACAAAATACAGGTGTTCTACCATAGTTAAGACACTGCAGCGTGACGTGCAGTATAGCTCCTCTGTCTGTCTGTTCTCTCTCTCTCTGTCTTCTCTCTCTCTCTCTCTCTCTCTGTCTGTCTGTCATTCTTCTCTCTCCACCTTCTTCTCCTCCTCCTACTATTACTACTGCACTCTTCTCCCTTCAAGGGGAAGGAAAGAAAGAGAAAAGAGGGGAGAGGGGAAGAAAGGGGAAGAAGGGAAGGGGTGATGAAAATGACGTCTAATGTCATTATATCAAGGTCAGCAGGGGAAGACTAAGAGAGAGGGGTAGGGGTAGGGAAGGGGAGAGTCAGGAGGGTTAAGTGCCTTTATCCAAGTGACTCCATAAACTGTTGCTTGCGTGTGTGTGTGTGTGTGCGTGTGTGTGTGTGTGTGTGTGTGTGTGTGTGTGTGTGTGTGTGTGTGTGTGTGTGTGTGTGGTGTGTGTGTGTGTGTGTGTGTGTGTGTGTGTGTGTGTGTGTGTGTGTGAACTCATATACCAGCATGACAAATTACGCAGTAAAATTAGTTAACCCACTTACAGCTGGGTGGATTAGGAGGGCCCCAGGAACGAATCCAGCGGCCCATAAGACGGTTTAGATGTCTGTAGTGATCACTAATGAAGAGAGATTAAAGTTCCTGTGCTCAGGCAACGCGTCTTAACCCATCATCCCCACACTCACCCACACTCAGCCACACTCAGCCACCTCACCTCAGCCACACTCAGCCACACTCACCCCACACTCCAGCCACACTCACCCACACTCAGCCACACTCAGCCACACTCAGCCACAAACCATAAACAAAAGAAAATTCATAAATGTCCAAATATATAATTATTCCTAAAATGAAAACAGGTATAATATGCAATAATTATAGGTGCAATAAAAGACATAACGTCTCACCAATAATTTTGATTTGTAATTGATATAAGCGTGTAATTATGGCAATAAATACAGGTGAATGTCAAACGAATCTAGATTCTGCTTGGTGAATGAGTGGTGTGGTGGTGAGGTGGTGGTGGAGTGGTGGTGGTAGGTGGTGGTAGTGAGGTGGGTGGTGGTAGTGGTGGTGGTCAGGTGGTGATGGTGGTGGTGATTGGTGGTGGTGGTGGTGGTGGTGATGGTGGTGGTGGTAGTGGTGGTGGTGGTGGTGATGGTGGTGGGGTGGTGGTGGTGGTGGTGGTGGTGATGGGATGGTGGTGGTGTGGTGGTGGTGGTGGTGATGGTGGTGGTGGTGGTGGTGGTGGTTGGTGGTGATGGTGTGGGGTGGTGTGGTGGTGGTGGTGTGGTTGGGTGGTGGTGGTGGGTGGTGGTGGTGGGTGGTGTGGTGGTGGGGTGAGTGGTGAGGTGGTCAGGTGTGGGGGGTGGGTGGGGTAGTGGTGGTGGTGATAGTGGTGGGATGGTGATGGTGGTGGGTGGTAGTGGTGGAGGTAGTGGTTGCTGTGGGTCTCTTCTTATGTGTAATACTTTCTTTGCTTGATCAACACACACACACACACACACACACACACACACACACACACACACACACACACCTGGCCTCCCTCACTTAACACAACAAGCAGTCCAACACACACTACTGTAAACATTGGTCGCGTGTTGCTGCCGTGAATCAGTTGATATGGTTTACACTCCCCACATTGTAACGCTGATTTAAAGCAACTACATTCTTTTAGTAGCTGTAGATAAAGGTTTCAATGTGGAGGTCATGGTTGAGATCAAGGTCGAGGTCAGAGGTCAAGGTCAGAGGTCAAGGTCAGAGGTCAAGAAGTAGATGAAGATTATGTAGAGGAAAAATGTTTAAGTTGCACAAAAAAATAAAAAATAAAAATTGGTCTGATTTTTAACTTTTTAGCGACAGTGATAAGAAGCAGAGATGACATCACGCTTTATGAAGTCATTAATGAGTGTCATCTGGTGGTCGTGGCATCTGGTGAAGTCATCTATCTGTGTGTGTGTGTGTGTGTGTCCCCTACACACACACACACACACACGCACACACCCCTTAACTTAGGCCATTCTCACTACAAACTATGACCAGATGCTGTTTAAACCAACTAACGACTCAAAGTCATTTCTCGTGCTGTAGTGACCAAGAGTTTCATGGCTCTGAGGAACACTGACTCATGTAGCCCTCGTGTGTAAGGTGAATGAGCTGGAGCCTGTTTGAGCTGTGGTGAATTAGCATACCACACATAGTACTGTAATGGCGAGAGAAGGTCTGGGATATTTGAGTCGTATGTACACACACATACATACGCACAGTACATACGCACATTCATACACATACACATAGCAATACATACATACAGGACATACATGTATACACGCATACAAAACCACCACACACAATACTGCACAAACACGTAGGAACAAAATCAGAAAATATGTAAGTATGTATATGTGTATTGTATGTATGTATGTATGTATGTATGTATGTATGTATGTATGTATTAATAATAATATTAATAATAATAAAATAATAATAATAATATGTATATGTGTTAGTAGTAAGTGGTAGGTAGTATTATTGGTAGTAGTGTGTTGATAATGTGTGTGTGTGTGTGTGTGTGTGTGTGTGTGTGTGAAAGTGTGTGTGTGTGTGTGTGTGTGGGAGGGAGAGGAGGGAGGTCAGTGTTAGTGGTGGTGTTGATGATGATGGTGAGTGTGTGGTGGTAGTGTGGTGTGTGTGTGTTGGTGTGGGGTGTGGTGTGTGTGTGTGTGTGTGTGTGTGGTGGGGATGTGTGGGGCGTTGCTG